>NC_031990.1:50268756-50284240 GCF_001879085.1 Nicotiana attenuata | reverse complement strand
GAAGAAGAAGAAGAAGAGGAGGGAGGGGGGGCAGAACGAGGAGGGAAGGGGTTGAAGAAGAAGAAGACGGGGGGTAGGGGGTGGGGGAGGGGGGGCAGAACGAAGGGGCCCGGTAGGGGCTGAAGAAGAAGAATAGTATTTTTTATTTATTTATTTATTTATTTTATTTTTTTAATAAAAAAAATCATCAGCTCACGCACCTCAGCTATATCAATGCCACATAAGCCCGGTCAACGGTCAGAAGGGTTTAAAAGTCTTGTTTTGATTAAGTTGAAGTGTCTAGATAAAACTTTATGGAGTGTAGGGACCGGGATGACAAACCGGAACAAGTACAAGTGTCTCCCAGGCTATTCTGCCATTTGATGTAATGTAATTAAAAATGGCGAAATATATAAATAGCCTTTTTAAGTTGTCCCCAACGATCATTTGAATACTCAAACTAACCTACTGACCATTTATACACTTTTATTTGACAGAAGTGTGTGCCTTTTAAACACCTTGTGCTGACATGGCAAATTAATTGTGCCTCACTAAGCATTGAGCACGTGAGGACTCAATGTCATGTCATGTTCCTGTCATGTTCATTGTGCCTGCATCCAAAGAAAAATCATAAGTTTTGTGGGGAAGGTTGGTTCATGCCTTTGCCTGCTCGTTTTGTTTTGCTCTGGAGATCCTGTTCGAGTTATCCTGGGTAACATCTGGCTGCCATAGAAATAAAGTTTTCGAAAAGTATGCATGCATTTGATAAACATAGATATTTAAAAACATAGTAGTATGCAATATCAAGTAAATTAGATGAACCAAAGACTGCGACACTTTAGAGACATTGCGACTTCTTTGCATTAGAATTTTGAGGGCCTTCTCAAAATTCTGCCCCAGTTTAATAAGCGATTCTTCGACCGTTCCGCATATGACGAAGTTTGCTGGATTTGCTCCGTAATTTTGAGGGTCCTCCTCAAAATTCTGCCCTAGTTACTTAACTGATTCTCTGACTGTCTTGCATATGATGACTTCAGCTGGACTTGTTCCGAAATTTTGAGGGTCCTCCTCAAAATTCTGTCCCAGTTTCTGGTTGTGGGGAAAATGAAAATTTTATTAAGATGTGACTGAACCCACAAGGCTGCCTACGTATCCCCTCTTAAACGGGAATCAGGTCAAACGTAGTTCAGTTACATCCAGATCTGATGGTATCCCGCGGAGCAATCCACAAAGGATTGGAGTTCATGCTTGGCACAGTTGTCAATCGTTATGTGTATATTGTGTAACGGAAAATCATCTTTGTGACTTGCTTTGTTTAAATCTCGATAGTCGACACATACTCTGACCTTCCCATCCTTCTTCGGAACTTGCACGACGTTGGCTAACCAATTATGGTATTCAACCACTCTGAGAACCTTAGCTTTGATTTGCTTGCTGACTTTCTCCTTGATTTTCAAACTCATATCAGGTTTGAACTTTCTGAGTTTCTGTTTCACAAGCAGACACATCGGATTGGTAGATAGTTTATGAGCCACTATAGACGTGCTCAAACCAGTCATGTCATCATAAGACCATGCAAAAATGTCCTCATACTCCTTAAGGAAACGGGTGTATTCTTCTTTTTCTGATGGTGACAAGTGGATACTTATGCGGGTTTCTTTAGCTGTTTCGGAATCTCCCAAGTTGACTATCTCAGTTTCGTCCAGGTTGGACTTAGGCTTATTCTCAAAATTCTCGACTTCTCTAACAATTTCCTCAGGTATCATATCCTCTTCATCTATCTCTTCCAAGTCATTGTCCTTATGTTGCGTTGTCTCATTACACGTCACAGTCGTGAGTTCATCAGGATAAGTAATAATAATGTTGTAGAGAGAAAAAATGTAAGATAATAATAAACACTAAAATAGCAATGTATTAATTAAATCTTGAGAACAGCAAAACAAGTACGGCTCGATGACTCGAGCAATTATTTCAAAACAAAATGCGTCTAAAACAACATACTAAAAATGTCTTCAATGCTTAAATTGCTTTTAAAAATAGATCATGCGAATTGCCAGGCTACCCAGGAACTCGACGGGCCCGGGACGCTACAGCAGTCCAGTTCTTGAGAACAACTCCCTTTCCCACGGTCTGAATTATAAGGCCTTCCTCCTCCTCCTCCTCAACTATTGCATTGCAGTCCATGTCTTCATCGTCCAAAAATAGTTTTCTCAGGCCAGCTAAAGCCTCATCTTCTTCAGATTTCCATATCACGTCAGCTTGTTGAAACGTCTGGTGCAAATGCGGTATTGGTTGTTCAAGAGGGTTATAGGGACCACGCCATGGCGGCGACCAATCATCGTACTCCTGCCAGGTGTACTGATATCCAAGCCCAAAGGTGGTACCGTGACGTTTTGGTTGTATCGGCTTAGTGATACCCTAGAGATTCTTGCCGAGACCCTTACCGGGTTCATACCCTGTCCATAACAGTATGCTTTCGATCTTATTACTCCACCACTTGTCTTTTTCTATTGCACTGACATGCTCGATGCGATGGTACGTTTCTCCACCCAGCTTCCTTCTATTCTCGACAACCGGAACGGTTTGATTGGTGTAAATAGGATTAATTCCGTCTCCATGAATGATCACCTCTTGATGATTCCATTCGAACTTCACGGCCTGGTGTAGCGTAGAAGCTACAGCTCCAGCAGCATGTATCCAAGGTCGCCCCAATAACAAATTGTATGTAGCATATATGTCCAATACTTGAAACTCAACATCAAACAAAGTCGGGCCAATCTGCAAACATGTTGATTTCTCCAATTCTGGCCCTTTGAGACCCATCAAATGCCTTCACATTTATACTCCCTGCTCGTATCTCATGGAAATCCTTACCCAACCTTTTCAAAGTAGTCAACGGACAAATATTGAGGCTCGAACCCCCATCTATTAGGACTTTGGCTATGAATTTGTCCTCAAACTGTACTGTGATGTGCAGTGCCCTGTTGTGACTCAATCCTTCAGGTGGTAGTTCGTCTTCGTGGAAGGTGATCTTGTGGCTCTCCAATACTTGCCCTACCATGTTGGCCATCTCTCCACTGGTGATGTTGTTTTGCACATAAGCTTCGTTTAATACTTTCATAAATGCATTCCTATGCGTCTCAGAATTCTGTAGCAGCGATAGAATGGAAATCTGAGCAAGGGTTTGGTTCAAATGACCCACTACAGAGTACTCCCTTACTTGCACCTTTCTCCAAAGATCATCTGGGCCAGTTTCGATGATAGGTTGTTTGGGAGCGGCTTCTTTAATTGTTCCTCCCAAATGCTCAGGTGTGTAAACCCTATCGGTCATGGTCATGCCTTGTGCGGCACTTGTTTCTTCCATCTTCCCTTTTCCTTTTCTTCTCACCTCTGCATCATAGTCCCATGGTATAGCGTTAGAGTTAAAGGATGGTGTGGGTTCTACCGTCATAGTGAAGGGTGTGGTCATTTCCACCTCAAACGGAGCTGGTGCGGCTGTGTGCGTTGTTGTTTTAACCTCAAACGGAGTTGGTGTGG
This sequence comes from Nicotiana attenuata, assembly GCF_001879085.1. NCBI lineage: Eukaryota > Viridiplantae > Streptophyta > Magnoliopsida > Solanales > Solanaceae > Nicotiana > Nicotiana attenuata. Next base: position 50,280,724 of record NC_031990.1, on the reverse strand, counting down.
CCACTTCAACCTCAATTGGCGACTGAATTTGCACTATAATGGGTGTGACAGTGACTAGAGGTATTGTGGTTTCATCTCCTTCATGAATGAGTCCAATTGATCCTTCCGGATCCCATTCTTCATCAATTTCTATCACATTTACCCCCTCGCCCATATGATCCGGGAGGGGATTGTTGCGGATATTAGGTGCAACCTCTTTTGCTTGTATAACCTTGGTGTCAATCAGCGTCTGGATCTTATCCTTCAAGGTGCGACATTCATCGATGGTGTGTCCCTTCATGCCCGAGTGATAGGCGCATGTCTTGTTCGGATTAACCCACTGGGAAAAGTTCTCCATAGCAACGGCGGGAATGGGGGTGACATAACCGGCACCCTTTAGTCTTTTATAGAGCTGATCAATGGGTTCAGCAATAGGAGTGTATTGTCTGGGTGGTCTACGGTCAAATTTTGGTTTGGATTTCTGGTAGTTTTGGCGAGCTGGTGGTGGTGAGTGGTAAATTGCAGGTTGTGTGTTTTAAGTATGGTAGGTGGTAGCGGGTTGTTGATATCTGCAAGGTGAAGGTTGATATGTGGGTGGTGGGGTTTGGTATGTGAGAGGAGATTTTGGCCCTTGGGCTACCATCACGGCCCCTACTTCCTTCTTCTTGGATATGCCTCCTGACTGCAAGGCCTTGTTCGTAGCCTGTAATGCCTCAAAATTAGTTATCATTCCGCTATTGATTCCTTCTTCAATCCTTTCCCCTAATTTGATGATGTCGGAGAATTTGTGATTCTCAATAACCATTAACCTTTCGTAGTATTATGGATCCTGGGTCCGGACGAAGAACTTGTTCATCTGCTCTTCTTCCAATGTCGGCCTCACTTTCGCAGCTTTCAATCTCCACCGAGTAGCATACTTGCGAAAAGTCTCTATTGGCTTCTTCTTGAGATTCTGGATATAGAAGACATCTGGTGCATTCTCCGTATTAAACCTGAACCGATCTATGAAATCTGACGCCATGCTCACCCAATTAACCCATTTCTTTTGATTTTGATTGATGTACCAAGATAGGGCGTCTCTAGTGAGGCTCCTCATGAACAATTTCATGCGAATCCTTTCACCCTTTCCAACTCCTACGAGCTTGTCACAGTATGTCCTTAGATGCACCTTTGGGTCACCTATTCCGTCAAACATCTCGAACTTGGGAGGTTTTTAACCCCCTGGCAGTTCTACGTCCGGCTGAATGCACAGATCCTCATAGTTCAATCCCTCAATGCCTTTACCCCCTTCGACACCTTGGACTCGACTTGTGGCTTCTTAAGTTCCTCTGCCATATTCTTGATGAGCAGGTCCTTCTCGGTGGATTCAGGTATATATAAGGTTTGTTGAGGAGTGCGGGGTAAGGTTTCCACATATATGGGGTTGCTTTGATAGACTCCGGGGATTTAGGTGTAGTGGTGGTCGTTGGTTGAGTTTTAAGGATCGGGGATAGGTTGTTGTGTGTTCTGAGGGGTATGATAGGTAGTGATTTGTGGATACCGGGTTGGCTGATGATGATGTTGGGGAAGAGTTGGTACTGGTGAAGGATTGGGATTTTGAGGCGGTGTGGCATATTTGTGAGGTGCGGGAGGATTTTGTGGATGCTGGTTTTGTGTATTTTGGGGAGGTGCTGAGTTTTTGGTATTTTGTTGGTTGATGTCGGGGACATTCAAGGTAAGAGAGAGATTTGCCAAGTTCCGGACCTGCTCAAGTTCCCCTTGTAATTCCAATATCTTTTGTTCCAACCGCAAAACCAAGTCATTCGGTGCTGGAGTGCTTCGACCATCTGAAGTTTCGACATTCTCTTCATGTGTAGCATTATCTTTCTTGATATTGCTTGTACCATCCATTTTGGCCTTTCCTTTGCTTTTAGGATCGTTTGGAGGAGGAGGAGGTGGAGGACCTCTTGATCTGGTATGATATGCTAATGATGCCAGTATGCACGAACCAACCTTAGGGGATGGGAATAAAAAATCAAGAAAAGAAGAAAACAAAAAAAGTAAACAAGTCAGTAAGGAGTATTAAAAGGTTGTTTGCGGTATTTAAACACATATTGCGGAATTATAGATTCGCATCCTAATTTGGGGACCTCATTGTGCCCGAGGTAGGCCTAAGCGACATATAGATTTGGAGAAAATTGATGCCAATAACTGCATCATTTCATTAATATGAAAAATAAACCGAATCTCTACTAAAACGACAATAATGATAAAGAGTCACTACTGGCATGTGCCTTATTACAACCAAAGCCTAAAACAAGTCTAGAAAGCAAGTAATACATAATTCTAATCTACTTGGTCCCAGAGGGACCTTCTCCATGCTTGGCCTTCTTTGCTCCATCGATCAAGTTCCCCAGGTCGCACATGTCCAGTAATAGATACGCCCTTTCTAGGAGACCTCCTTCATTTCCATCCATGTTTTGACAACCTGTAACCATGTTCCTCATCTTCCCTTCCAGCTCCATCAATCCCTGCTCTAAATACTCTAACCTCTCTGTTGATTTGGTGGCGATTTATCTCCATTCATTGGTTGCTTCCATGTCTGCTTTATGCTGTTCCAAATGTCTGGCCTCAGATTCAAAAACCCTTTTGCGTAACCTCCTATATTTGACTTGGTACTCGGCAACATCGTCTATGACCCTATTTCCCAAATCAATTCCCGGCTTGACTTCTCCTGCTATGTCGTCAACCAACCAAGATGGATAAAAGTGCACATGGCCTACATGGTATCGATCTGGCTCGATGGTATCCTTTTCCAATATGACCTTTAGATGCCACATGTGTTGTGCCTCGTGCTTGAATGGAATAGCATCACCTTGGAAATCTGCTTTGTAATGAACCATCTTGGAGACTCGGGGTATGACTTGTTTCCTCCCAGCTTGTCTCATGGCCCTGATAGGAGCATAAGGATAGATACCCCTCAACCCAATCAGCACTAAATGAGGAACATCTCTTGTCCTGATGATAAACTCGTTGGTAAGGAACCACTCGAACATCCAATGGACCTTGTCGTCCGTCAAATTGCTAAAGAAGTTCACCCAATCCACAGCATTTCCCGGTTGTACAAACCTATCTGGGATGAAAGTCATTCTTTTTGGATGGTGAAAAGCTATGTGGTCATTCCATGGTCGCCGCGGAAATTCCTGACGGTACTGTCCTCTTTGAAGATGCTCTAACAACCATATTTACAGTAACAAATTACAACCCTCGAAATATCTGAATCCCTTCTTGCAGCGATCCAAAGCTCGGTAAATTTCTGCCACGACCATTGGGACAATAGTGTAAGTCCGTCCCTCAATTCCTTCCATTAGGGTCTTAGTAATCATAGCTAAACGGGTGTGAATCCTTTCTCCTTGTATCGGGAATACCAGCATTCCCCAGAAAACAGACAATGAACGCGAAAACCCGACGATGGTTCCAACCCAATGAAGTAATAGCAAACTCATCATGGTAAAGGCGGTAGGATTTGTTGTGCCCATAACGTTCGTAAAGGAAGTCGAACGGTATGTAAAACTTCTTTAGGCAGACTAACTCATCATTCTTTCTAAAACCCATCATTTTCAGAAACCCTCGAGAAGTGCGATTCTCAGGTACCAATAGACCAGGGCTATCCCAAGGAAGTCCAGCAAAGCCCCCCATTTCCTCTAGGAGGGGAGTCATCTCTATATCCCCGAAACGGAAAACAACCCTCTTTTCATCCCAAAACATAGAAGCGACCTCGATCAGTACATTGTTCGGTTGAATGTCTAGCAGAGAAGGTAAATTCCCAAGAACTCTTTTCACGTGGTTTTAGTCACTAGGTGCAAGATTTTCCCACCAATGCAGTAGCAAAGGTGGGATATTCCGAACCATGCCGAACCTGGGGACCTCGTGCTTCATTTCTGCAAAACAGATAAAGTTAGCCATTTCCCCCTCCAGATTCAGCTATTTTCACGTTAATGATCAACATATTGGCATGTTTTCTCCAAATGATGCACAGATTGTGATTGTGTCCATTGGGATTATGGAATTCCCGGCGGACTTTGGACAAGGTTTGTCTTAGTGAGTTATTGCGCGGACAACAGTCTTACTCGTATTAGGTTTAGACATGATGCATGCACAGTTGATTTTAGAATGGGGTTTCTAGAAGAATCTAGACTGGTACCCCGTCGATTGCACTGTTGATCGACTAATTTTACTGCAAATAAGCCTTTCTAAATTTAAAGGGTGATTTTAGGAAGAGCGTGGACACTCATCAAGTGCCGCTATAATATTAGTACGCACGAGTGGAATATGATGTTGAGCATGGTTTATGCAAATAATAACACGTTGTCAAGTATTTTCACGTTGAAAGCAGTAAATGCAGTATTGAATGGAACGTAAAGACATAAAAGAAAGGAAAACAAAGAATAACTTAGTTTGCGTAATGAGAGAATAAAGCAAGTAAATGGATAAGGATTGGGGAAAGACATGATACAGCAAAATTAAAAGTTTGGAGCAAGTGAACATGATTAGGAAATAAGGGGAAACACACGTGGTAATCAAATTAAATGAAGAGTTGTATATGAGTTCATATAAAGGGGAAATAGGGAGAGGGATGTGCATGTAGCAATAAAAGGGAAAATAGGAGTGAGATATTCAAGTAACAACAAAAAATAACAAAAATACGCTTATCGAGAGAGACTAATTCAAGTAGATCAAGTTCGTTTATGGTAAGAGCCTAAAAATATCCCCAGTAGAGTCACCATGCTGTCGCGCCCCTTTTTTCTCGCGAAATCGGGTTTCGACACGTGACAACTCTTTTAAGGAAGGGTTTTAAAAGAGAGAGTCGTCACCTAACGATTTAAAGGTGCATCAGGTCGCCTATTTGCACATAACTCTATTGACCAGTTTGCGTCACCAGAGATCGGGTAAGGGCTCGAAATTACCTCGAAGAGAAGGTGTTAGGCACTCTTCGAGGTCCACAACCGTGGGTCCTGGCCGAACTCAATTATATAAATTAGTCTATGTGATCAAAGATAAGAAAACAAGGGATTTGGGGGGGGGGGGGGGTTCATTATTAAACACAAATAATCAATTGAAAGGTAAGGTGAGGGGTCCTAAGTTTTTTAGCCTAAAGGATCACCCCGTGCAACATAAATAATACTTCGTAACTCCCTCGAGATGGGTGTTACTCATATTATTCAGCGGGCACATACTATCATCTCCTGCTACCCAATTACTATCTTTAAGTTGTTTACCTAAAGCACACTAGTCAATTCTAAGTCGTGTCCTATGCGTGCACTACCCGTCTCATGCCTATGGTCCAGGAGGCATTTAGACCTCTATTACAGGGTGGTTCTAGACTTTCACTTAGGCTGCTCAAAATGTCAAAAGTTAGGCGACATACAAAAACACATTGGAATTTCACTTATAAGCAAGTAAAGGGCTCAAGTGGGCCTCCACAATTAGACAACAAATGCACGCAAGTCAGATTTACAAAGACAGTTGCTGATTTTAAATAGTTAAGAGTGCAGAAACCTATGGACAGGTTCTCTATATGAATCTGGATCTAATGGGCGGATAGTTATATGCAAAAGCCATTATACTTTCCAAAACCTATATGATTTGCCTACAGATTTTAAACATAGGGATTATACCTATAGGCATGATGTCTAGGCATTTTTATGCGATAGTAGACAGTGGCAGGTCACAGAAACAGATCCAGAATTATTTGTTTTGATCCTATAGGCATGTTTTCTAGTGAGAGTAACAACACAATGTTTGGAAACTCATGAACAAACGAGCAGAAATGATAATTAGGTTGATTCAAACCTATAGGCATGCTTTCTACAATTTGTTCCCATTTTAGATCCGATATACATGATTTCTATAATTTGTAAACAGAACAACATGTGAATGAGGTTTTTGCACAAACATTAAATATTCAATTTCTTATAGGCATGGTTTCTAACACAATTACCAAGTATTGAACCTATAGGCAGGATTGCTAACATATAATGGTTGATCGTAATAAGATATCTATAGGCATGATTTCTAACACATGATAACTGAACATGCAATAGCACACTGTTGGACCTATAGGCAGGATTTCTAACACATTACACATAATAACACATTGTTGGACCTATAGGCAGAATTTCTACCCAACTTTTATAGCAAAAAAAATGTAAAATAAGAAACCCTTCCCAATTTCTCTAACACCCCAGAATTGTTATTACAAAATAATTATTATAGACCAGAATTTGATGTAATAAATTACAAAGTATGTATAACTATAGGAAGCATACAACAGGCCGAAATACACCTGGACAGGCCAGGCCTTCAAATCATAATAGCTCCAGAAGCCCATGTTCATAGATACAACATGACTAGTGGTGAGTGATTTACCCATGTTTCAAGGATAAGCATACAGAACCCAAATCTCTAGTGTGTCAGAGTTCCCAAGGGCTTCGAGAACCCAGGGCAGTGCTCACACTAGAGGAATTGATGAGAAACAATTCAAGGAAGACTAGGGACCAAATCCTAGTGTGTCAGAGTTCACAAGGGTCTCATATGAACCCTGAGCAGTGCTCACACTAGGGAGGCTAGAGGACAGAACCTAAACAGCTTTGGCTTTCAGCCAGCTAAGAATAAGGATTCAGAAGGATCGGATGGTAAAGGAATATGAGGGAGTAGAATGGATTAGGGAATTCATTTAAGGACAGAATCACATATAGAACATGTAAAAAATAGCAAACGCATTTGAACCTAAGCATACTTAATCTAGTTTTAACAATCAGTCACATGCTAGTAAGGCTAATTCATAAGCATATTCATAATGATAATAGAGATTTTAGATCAGACTAAGTCATAGAAAGGGAACACATTGATTTGCAGTAAGTCAAGAACTGATAGTTCAAGAGAGGTATCATAACATAGTGAGAACAGAACCAAAGAGGCCATATTATAACAGGTTCAACAAACAAACTTATAAATCTGTTAAGGTACACATCTATACATGGCTAACTAGTCTTTAGGGAAAGGTATGAAAGCATGCTTATAACAAACTTAAATATAAAAGATGGTCCTCAATAACACAGAGTTAGGCGGATTTCAGTAATCATTTCAAACTAAGTTCAACATGTCTTAACTACAAGTAATAACATCTAGGATAACATGGTCTAATAGCAACAACACATTGAACAAATAGTCATAATGAAATGGCAGAGGATTCAATAACTCACCAGTTAGGAACGGGATTAGGGGGGAGTTTGGAGAGGTGGCGGGCTTAGGGTTCATCAGAGGAGGAGAGTAGAGGCGGCGGGTTTAGAAAAATGGGATTAGGGTTTGGGAGAAGGGGATATATGGAAAGGGGATGATCGTTTGTGAGTCGTTGATCATTTTTTATCAACGGCTGGGATTTAAGCGGACTGGTTTGGGTTTTAATGAAGTGGGTAAGGGTATTGGGCTTGGGTGAATTTGGTTGGTTTGGGTAGTATTAGCTCCGAAATCAATTAAAATTGGGGCCAGATTTTAAATACCCAAATTTAACCAATAAATAATTTATAAAAAATAATAGATAAATAACAAAAATATTATTTGTGCATAAAAATAAATAAAAATAATTATTTAATATTATAAAGATATAAAGGTTATTTTTTGCATAAATAAATAATTATAAGTACATATAGGCTATCATTGCAAATTATGCAATTTTAGCCTAAAAATGCAAATGTAATTATAAAAATGCACTGAAAAATATTTAAACATTATGTTGGTATAAATGATAAATTTAGATAGACCATCATAAAATAATACGAAGGATAATTATTGGATATTTATATAATAAAATGTAGAAATAAATTAATTTAAAGCCTTTAAAAATTATGGAAAATTATAAAAAAATACTTGTGCATGCTTGTAAATCAAATGATGATGCATGTGCACTATTTGAAAAAATATGAGGGAAAAATTGGGTATCAACAAGTGTAACCAAACCCAAAGAATAAATGTTCAAAGTACTCATCAGCCAGCCCACAGAATACACAAGCTTGAGGAACTTGAATATCAAATTTCTGTAGCCTCTCGACGGTGGGTAGCCTACCTTGTACAGCTAGCCATAAATTGAATTTGTGTCTAGGATATAAATGTTGTCGTAAGAGTAGGCTCTTCCAGTGCACTTTTTGGATTTGAGGGATTTGCATTTGATATAACTTCTTGATGCTAAATCTCCCATCAATGCTTTGAAATTGCATCAGTCTTGAAGTCAAGTCATTTTGCATGGTAGACAGATCAAGAATAAGCTTCCTGAGCTCAAGAATTTTCCTCACTACCCAGGCTGCATTCTTGGGTATGGACATATTATCTACAATCTGGTTCTTGATGTAGTAAGCATGGATCCACAATCAAAAGGAAGTCTTTCTTCTTTGTGATAGCCCATAAATGTTTTGCCACAGCTACTTTATTCCTGTTGTATAAGTTTATAACATTCAGTTATGCATATCTTCTCCTAGGTTACCAATGCTTTCCTAGAGATATCTGCTTTTTCTGTCCATAGTGTGTGTTTACTTTTAAACAAATTAAAAGTTCGTTTGCTATTAGGGGCTTGCTTTGTCGTTTTAGTCAATTTACTTTATACATTACTAATTCACATTCTTATTTCGAATTCTATCCATATAAAATAATGCTTAGATTCTCTTATAATTTACACGAGTATTATTTATAAAAAAAATTATTAGCTAAATATTCTTTTAACAATATTGAATTTCATGTGGATGTTATATTCTTTATCAAACATATTAAAATCAAAATTACCTTTCAAAAGAAAAAAAATAAGAGAGTGAATCATTTGTTGTTCTACCATCAATGCAGTAGTGAGGGGCGGGGTGAAAAGACGAACGGAAAAGAATAAGAGCTTCGTAAAATTTGAACTCTTACATACTACAACCAAAAATCACATTAAATAGTAACGATAGTTATAAAGCATAAAGACGATTTTTAAGCCATCACTACAATACGTACGCCCCACTTAGATGTATTATCGAAAATAATGAACATTTTGTTTTTAGTGACACCTGAAAAAAATAATGAATATGCATTTTAAAGATAAATAAGTATGTGTGTGCATATATATATATATATATATATATATATATATATATATATATATATATATATATATACACACACACACACACACATTTTTTGCTCATTGTACATGTACTCCAAATTCGTTATTGATGTCCATAATGGTCGCTCACAAGTCACACCCATAATGCAGGTAACCATTGAAACTGAACAACACCGTCGATCTTTGGAAGCATCCTCAAATATGAGCTTAAACAAGGGATCTGTACAAACAGTTTGACTCACTAGACCACTTGGTTTTCGAGTTTGCTGAATTCTAATGGATGAGTTTCAATTCCTTGTTAACAAACATCTAAAACATCGAGGCATTATCATTCGACCTTGCTTTTGTTAAGTTGACTTTGATTACTATTACTTTGATATGAGAACTAAATTACAACCTGATAAAATAATAGTATATACTGAAGTGAAATGCAAAGGATAGAGAAAAAAGGGATGAGAAGTTCAGAAACTCAAAATTTGGGATGAGAAGACTCCTATACTGATGGAAGGAACTAGAATCCCTTTTACTTTAAGAAAAGAATTGAAAAGGATATTGTCATATTCTTTTCCACCATCGAGTGAAAGACATTAAAATAATCATGTAGAATTCCTTAAACTTATCTAATGCTTCAGATTTTTGTCGCATCAAATAAATCCAAAAATATTTGGTAAAGTCATCAAGGAAAAAAAATATAATAATAAAAATCGGAATTAGATGACACTGTGCTTGCCACACATCAGAATGAATTAATTAAAAATGAGCACTTATTTTATTAACTGATAGAGAAAAAGATAAATGACTTTGTTTACCCAAATGGCAAATATTACAAGAATTATTATCAAATGAAGATGAACAACCACTAAGTTTCATATGAGCTAAGGCACCAAGTGAACGTTGTCCACGATGTCCTAGGCATTGATGCCAAACTGAAAGAGAGGAGGTGCTGCCAAACAAACTAAGGATGGAGGTAGACATTAATTGAACCAAAAGAGGATCGAGGGAGACAATGTTATCACATTAGAGCAAGACTTGCTTGGTCTTCATATTTTGACAAAAAAAAAGGATAGCCCGGTACACTAAGCTCCTACTATGCGTAGGTTCCGGGGGAGGGCTGGACCACAAGGGTCTATAGTACGCAACCTTACCCTGTATTACTGCAAGAGGTTGTTTCCACGACTTGAACCCGTGACCTTACAAGAATTATTAAAAATGAAGATGAACAACTAATAACTTTCTTATGAGCTAAGGCACCAAGTGAATGATGTCCAGGATGTCCTAGGTGTTAATGTCAAACTGAAGAAGATGAGGTACTGCACAAACTGATGATGGAGGTAGGCACTGATTGAACCAAAAGAGGATAGAGGGAGCTAGCCAACATTAGCACATTGGAGCAATGTTACTACCAAATGCACACGCAAGTATACATGGTCAACAAGTAATATAATGATGAGTAGAGTGTCGAACCTAGAGAGTCTTGTCGTTAACCACCTACTACTTTTAACTCAAATTGTTACTAAGTCAAGTCGAGCAATGGTTGAGTTTTGTTACTGCTAACTAAAGAAAGAAACTTTAACAAGAAACTAAATTAGCACAACAGAAAATTGGGTTTGTTGTCAATTCAATAGAGATAAACATTCCAAGGTTGTGATCGATTCACCAATTCTATTGTGTCTAGTCAATTCTCCCTTTATCCAATTTGCTTTACAGTTGTTAATTAACCGAGTAGTGTGTGCTTGTAGTACTCTCCCGAATTACTGTGCGTCTGCCTAAAAATAATTAATGCTTATATTTCTATAAAATTAATCTATCAAGAACCCATTAAGGTCATTATGTTCAATTAAGCATGGTGATTAGGTATAATTCTATCCTAACCACAAATCTGCCTCCTACTTTAGAGATAATATCATGACCTCTTATACTCTCATCTAATCTAAATATAGCATTATCAAGCATAACCCAGATAGTTAATAGAACTTGATCGTTGGCCAGAAAATCAAGCAATAAAGCACAGAATTGAAGAAACAGTCATATGATAGCAAATTGTAATCAAGGAGAAGTTAACCCCAAACAATAATATTTATGGCTACATCACAAACCCAGAACTAATGGGTCTTAGCTACTCATGATAGTACTAAAAAAATTCATAAGTGTTTGAACGATTGAAAATACTAAGAATAATGAAGGAAAACTGATAAACTGATAATCCTCACTCCCAAGTATTCTTCTGTGATGACCCGGCCCGTCGTCACGTGAGTTACCGCCCCGTTTTTCCCATATTATGTTTCTCTATGCTTCATTATCGGTATTTGGGGTAATCGAGTTGGATTGGTTTGGACTTGGTAGGAGATGAGACATTTAGTCTCTCTAAGGAAAGCTTGTTTTGGAAAAGTCAACCGGAAGTTGACTAGTTGGTTAGAGGGCTCGAATGTAATTTCCGGAGATTCGGTTAGCTTCGGGGGATGATTTGTGACTTAGGAGCGTGATCAGAATTGGTTTTGGAGGTCCGGTGTAGAATTAGGCTTGAATTGGCGAAGTTAGTATTTTGGAAAATTCCGGTTGGTAGGTGAGATTTTGACCCAAGGGTCGGAAAGGAATTCCGAGAGTTTCTGTAGCTCTGTTAGGTGATTTTGGATGTGTGTGCAAAATTTCAGGTCATTCGGAGATGTTTTGGGTCGAGTTTTGATCGAATGCGTATTGCGGAAGTTTTGAAGAAACTTAGGCTTGAATTCGATGTGATTTAATGGTTTTAGCGTTGTTAGACGTGTTTTGAGGATTGGAACAAGTTTGAATAATGTTTAAGATGTGTTGGTAACTTTGGTTGAGGTCCCGGGGCCTCGGGGGTGATTTAAGGTCTCTTAC
>NC_031990.1:50168263-50268731 GCF_001879085.1 Nicotiana attenuata | reverse complement strand
ACGTTGAGAGAGATTACGGTTGTTTGACTAGTTTTTAAGATTGTTTGGCATTGGTTTGAGGAGTTAGAGAGGAGTTAGAGCCGGTTATCAGATTTCGGAGCAAGTAATTATGTCTAACCTTATGAGGGGAAATTTTACCCGCTGTAGGTGGTATATATAGTCTATGTGCTACTATGTTGGGAGGTACGCACGGTATGAGGTGAACAAGTGTCCGTGCGTATGCTAGAAATCCTGATTAGGTCTGGGTAGATTTAGACTAAGCCATGCTTTAATTGCAATATTTGAGATATCTTGTCGGTCTAAATATTTAATTATTTTTTGCCTGAAGACTAGGCTTGCGTAAATTATCGGACTTGCAATTTAGAATTTGGGCGAGTTACTTGATTTGCACTAGAGATTACACTTCCTTTGACGGATTAACTACCGTGTTGTACATATTTGTCCCAAAGTTTCTAGCATTTCACAAACTCACACATATATTCGTGAAGTGGGGCCAATGATATCCGTTAAGTTTCACTAATCTAATGGGGAATCGGGCTGAACGCCTCAGTAAGTTACTGTTATGATCGGGCCGTACGACTTAGGCAGTATTATGAGATCATTAGGTTTCATGCGAGTCCACCATCGGCAGTGTACACGTTATGGAATCGGGCTGAACGACCTCTCAGCAGGGATCGGGCCCGTAGGAACACGGCAGAGAACTCGGTGCCTTTACTCTTGTAGGACGAGGTCGCTCGCACTCGGCAGAATCGTGCGTAATACTTGATATGAAGTCAGTGTACCCGTCGCCAGTTTTCCGTGACTTGATATGTGACTTTTATTCGATGTTGACCATTAAATGTATTCCAGTATTGAGGAAGTACCCGGATTGAGGACTTCGTGTTTCACTATTCAGTCTCGAGGATTGCATTATGTACTTATATTTGTTCTCACTGTTTTAACTTGTCAGCCTCATACCTGTTTTATATTATTACATCTGGCATTATTGGAACGCTAGTAAGTGTCGATGTCGACGTCCCGCACTACTTCTTTGGGTTAGGCTATGATACTTACTGGCTATCGCGTTGATTTTACGTACTCATGCTACATCTTCTGCACATGAATGTGCAGGTCACTTACGGAGACATGTACACTTGGTGGTTATCTTGGCGCATTGGCACATGCTGTTTGAGGATTTTGGGAAGCTGCATTCCAATGCTACGATCCGCAGCACACGGAGTCTCCATCATATCCATTTATTTAATCCTAATCATTTTCTATCCCCAACAGATATTGTAGTAGGTGTTTGTATTGTTCTAAGTCAGATGCTCATGCACTTGTGACACTAGGTTTTTGGGATTTTTCTAGTAGAATGTTTATGGACTTGGCTTCTAATATATGTTTTTACTAATATTATTGTATATCCACGATTTTCTAAGAATTAAGTCTCCCTTATTATCTATAAAAAAAATTCCTCTTATTTAATTAAAAGCCTTGATTTTAATAGTAATAAAATAAATAGTTTAAATGGATAGTTTCACCGTTGGCTTGCCTAACGGCGACGTTTGGCGCCCATCACGACCTGTAGTGGAATTGGGTCGTGACAAGTTTAATACCTAAAACGCTCTCTAAGTCTACATAACTTTTGTCACTTGCCTACTTAAAACTATCATCTGTCCCGAAACTGGCCCGTAAACTATATCCCCTTTCATAATTAAACCCCTTCGTCGCGTTTCTTACTAGTGCATATGAATACAACGTTCCTGAAATTATTTTTAAAATCTACCATGTGCCCAATCTATCGTGGATATTTGTAGCTAATCTCAAAAGGCAGACTTAATTAATTTTTTATTAATTCCATTCGTAATATATATGCCCGATAAAAAAAAAGGGCTATGATTAAAACCAGTCGGGTCAATTGTGAAAAAGTCATTTTCTCTTTGCTCCATCGGAAAATCTCTACACCTTCTCTCAGTATGCGGTTTTTTTTTACATTTATAATAGTTTCTAACCGTCGATTGTCTGTCTATTCTTGCTTCTACTTGCGAAAATCGGGATAGAAAACTAGGGTCTAATACGTGAATCGATATAAGAATTAGGGTTTTGACTGACTGTAAAATTCTGAAGAATTTTGAAAGAGATATCTAAAGTTGGTTAAAGAAGATAGCTACACAATAAGGGTGTTGATTCTTTCTAAATAAATTTGGGCTAAGAAATGAGGATTGAATAAAACGAGAAAGGTAAGATAACTTCAAAATAACAAGAGAGGGAGAATTTTAGGTGGATTCAGATGAAAAAATTGGAGCAAGAAAGAATCGAAAAAAATGGAGAAGATTAAGGTGCAAAAATAAGGAACGAAAGGTGAAATATATATATAAAAAAAAAGAGGAAAAATATAAAAAAAATATAAATTTTTAAAAGGAAGGGCCAATTATGCATTTTAGACCTGTTGGGTGGGCCATTTTTTATGGCTTTTTCAGCCTTCAGTTTTCTTTGACAATTTATTACACACATTATGCCACATAAGTAACTGAGGGAATTCTAATTATGAAGGGGGATAAAGTTCATGAATTTTTTTGGGACATGTGATAGTTTAAGCAAGAATCGAAGTGTAAAATTTATATAATTTAGACGGAAATTTTTAGGATATAGTCTCTAAACTAAGGTTGAAAAGAAGTTAACTATTTAAGCTCCTACATGAGATTTGAAAAGGAGTTCATAGTTTCAATGCGTATTAACAAATCATTTTAGATATCTAAATTTAGCACATTTCTACTATAATTTATTATCGTAAGATAGGCCCATGTGAGCAAGGGTTCAAAAGACTAATATTTTTCCATGATACAATATCAATTAAAATCCCTTTAAAAAACATTTTGTGTAAGATTATAAAATTGAAATGTGCAACATCCTATTGAAATAAACTACCATACTTGGATCATATCAAAACATTAGTAAAAGAAATATTTTTACATTATAGTACCATTCTAAGCTCATACAGCATGAAATCTAACTTCAAGTATCAATAATAAATCGAATTAAACTTGTCATTCATCCTAAGTTAGATAAATAACAAATTTGATCCCATAACAAGACTTTGGCTCATAAATTCAAAGTTACAAAATAATAAAATCATGAATAACTATCATTCAAAATTTACATATGCAAATGTGTCACATCAGATCATGTACAAGTCCCAAGTCTAATAAATATTATAGTTTATTCTTATGAAAATATAATCTTAAAATAAATCTTTCAAAAGCTAATTGTATGTCATCCTAATTTTTCTCCGGATATCATATATCACATGGCGATAAACAATTAAACTAATCGCTAAGCTTTAACACTTAGTTGAACCTTCTGTTTGTATTAAATCCGTTTTCTCTTAGTAGATGATGGTGCCTAGTGACATTTGAGATTTCCTCCCTATCATGAGTAGAGTGGAGCGATGGGGGCAGATGAGGAGAAAAGATGAATTGATTCTTAACTACCACGTGACAAAAAAAAAAAAAAAAAAAAATAAAAGGTAAAAGGTCCTGAGACAACACGAGAGACAATGCAAAGCTGAGAATAAGGAAATAATTAAGAATCTCTAGTAACTGGCAACTAAGGAGGAGTTTTTTACTACATGTAATAGACCTCATTTACCCTTGTTCTCAAATGTTGGGCTCCGTGGCCCAAGTGCTCATCTTTTTTTTTCTTGCTAGAACTTGTATAGCCTATTTTGGCCAAGTTTTTTTTGGGCCAAAAAGTGCTTTTTTTGCCAAAAAGCACTTTTGGCCAAAAATTGAGGTTGTTTGGCCAAGCTTTTGTGAGGGAAAAAAGTGCTTTTGAGGAGAAACAAAGTAGTTTCGTTTGAGAAAGCAGGAAAAAAGTAGCTTCTCTCCAAAAAGCACTTTTCTGAGAAGCACTTTTGACGAAAAATACACTTAGAAGCAGTTTTTCAAAAGCTTTGGCCAAACACAATTAACTGCAAAAAGTGCTTCTCAACATTTAAAGTAGCCAACACAAATTGCTATCTCCCAAAAGCACTTCTTTCAGCTCCGTTCGTTCCAATGTTGCTGCTGCCGACCACATATCTAGATAGAGTACATTGACCTCGCTTGCATATTTCAACAATATCCTGAATACTAATATAATAGATGTATTATCACTTGTGAGACAATGTTTTATTTGTGAAACGGAGAAATATTTTGTAGATGACTGAACCAAATGTCTAAGGTGGAAGAAGAATTTTGAAAAATTGAAAAATTATGGTTTTGTGAGCCCAGAAGCATGTGGTGTGCGATAATAGCATATGAAGAAAGATTAGAAAGGCAACAATTGTTATGGAAGAATATAATAATGTTCTAGAGTTTGTATTGTGTACCGTGAGAGCGTAGACAACTTTTGTATTCGTGTATAAATATGTGCAAATGAGGAAGGAGCCATTTTAAATTGGCCTATTTCTTCAAATTAATTTTTTAAGATCAAATCTTTGCTTTCATCATGAATATCAGAAGCCACATCGATCAACCATGGGGTTCTGAACTATTACTTACTCCTCATTCAGTCGTTCCCCCTCTCAATCTTCCCTTGGCCTGCTCGCTTCCTCTCTCCAAACCATTTCAAACATCAAAGGATTTTGTTCCATTGAGTTATACCCTATTTGAACTAACTTAATCAGGGAAGAAACGGTTTTTTCTTATTGTGTTAAAGAGTCACTGTCACGACATGAAATCAATCTCACCCCCTACCATCGGCCGTGATGACGCCTAAAATCCACATGGCTAGGCAACGCCGAGTTAGAATAAATATTAACCAATTTTAACAACTTTTAAAGAGTATGATAATGATAATTAACAATTAATAAAGCTCTGAAAATACATGAAAACAAATAACATAAGTAACACCAGTCAATGCTACTCGCCAGAAATCCAGAGTCACAATAAACTGAGCGGACTAGACTAACTACTAATGATGGTTTGAAATGAAGTACAATTGGTCTGAAACATAGATAAATAGTAAAAAACAAGAGTAGAATGGAGACTTCAAGGCTTGCGAACGTCATGCAGCTCTAACTCGAGTCTTCCTGCTGAAAGTCGGATACCGAGCAATCTCCACTAAGCACCTGGGCACATACACCCGAGATCCGCACAAGAAGTGTAGTATGAGTACAACCGACACCCGATGTACTTTGTAAGTATGAGGTCCTAACCTTCGACGAAGTAGTGCACGAAGCTAATGACAGAACACTCCACTATAAACCCTTGTACAAATAATAATAAATAATAATAATAATATAATAATAATTAATTTAATAATAATAATACATAATAATAATAATTAAAAGAAAATTAAGTATAGACAAAGTTGTAATACTCATAAGTACAGACCCGAAGGTCAATTAAACAGAGGGCCCCAGAATAAATCATCTTGTAACCTCATATCACAGTAACAGAAATACGGGTACTACAACTACCAACAAATTAATAACACATCATACTATGTTGCGGCCTGCAACCTGAATAAATCACAATATTTGTTTGCGTCGTGCAACCTCGATTCCAATTATCATATCATGTATGCTGTTGCGCGCGTGCAACCAGTCCCATTTCACTTTATTTCAAATACTGTTCGGCGTATAATCCGTTCTCAATATCAACTCATAAACATAAATAAACTCAACAATCAGTAATGTAATCTCAACTCAAAAATGGGAAATAAAGCGTACATATCATCAAGGAACTACCATACAAAACAAGAGGAATAACCAATACCTCGTAATCACAAATCTCGTCAATTCATTAATTTCTAAGAACAGGCTAAAATTGACTCTCGTAATCGATATTACATGATTAAAGTGCACGAGTAAGTAAGAAAGAGAAATAAAGGCAAGCAAAGACATGTAAGTTAATGAAGATATTACAATTAATATAGGTAGGACATAAGCAGGTAAACATGTATTGATTGAAGAATGAATAACCGATAAAACATGTAACACATTAATTACATATAACAAGTAAGACATGGAATAACAAGTGAGGCAATGAACAACAAGCTAAGGACATGTAGGCAAATTCAAAGCGTGTAACGAAGTTATAACATAAAATGACTAAAGATATAAAGTAATAGCCCAACGCATGTTTTAACCCATGATAAGACATTGCACTTGTCACCTCGCATATACACATCCCGACATATAATTCACGTAACAAATAATACCAACAAGTCTAAAATTCCTCAAAGTCAAAAGTTAAACACGATTCTTATCTCTTTCTGCATTCGAATCAATACTCAACCACGACTTTTGCCTTTATTAACAAGCCTCCAAACCAATCGAATCTAGCCAAATAATCATTCAAAAAAATCAAAAAACAAGCTTTTGATATCTGCCACGAATGAAAAAGTGTTCAAGTCTTTAGATAAATAAAAAAGTAAACAAAGTCCAATCCCGAGACCGCTTGGTGCAAAAATCGCAAGATTCAGACCAAAAATCCGATTTACCCATTATTCCCGAGCCCAGATATATGATTTTCTTTGAAATCTTACCTCAATTCGAAAGTTTAAATCTCAATTTATAAAAATTCCTAAATTCTATCCAAACTCCTAATTTCTAACCATGAAATTACAGATTTGATGTTATAAAATTCATGAAAAGTTAAATGAGAAATTGATTGAAAACCAGTTGGAATTTACTTACAATTAATTTTGGGAAGAAAAAGCTTCTCAAGAAAAATCGGCCTCTAGAGTATTTAGTGTTAAAAAATGATAAATATAAGGCTATAAGGTCCCATTTTTGCCCTGAGTCTTTTACCAGCTGCAGGTGTCAGCATTTTTATTGAACACTTGTTCGCAATAAATCCGTGCAAATGCGACACCACTGATCTCCAAATGCAATCAGTGCATCAGGCCCAGTGGAGTCGCAAAAGCGACATTTCTATCACAAATGCAAATGCCGCACCTTCAGCAAATGCGGATAATTAGCTTCGCTATGCGTAAGCTATCCTAAAAATGCCAGTTGGTCACAAATACGACCAAAATGTTTGCAAAAGCGACTGACCAACTCTGCAAAAAGCGGATCTTTTCCTCGCAAATGCGAGGACACCCAGCCCCAACACCTAATATCACATCCATTGGACCGCAAAAATCAAGTTCGCAAATGAGAGCCAGACCTTCGCAAATCGAGATCTGCCAGAGGCAAATTACCAGCAGTTAGCACCAGCAATCCCAAACCGTTCTGCATGCACCCGAAAACTCACCCGAAACCCCTCGGGTCCAAATCAAACAAGCAACGAGTGTAATAATAATCCTAATAACTTTGCTCGCTACCTCAAATTAACAAAATAAACATCAATTTAACACGAATTGATCATCAAACTCCAAGAATTCACTTTAATAAACTCATTCTTCGCCATTAAATTTTTAATAAACGTGCCAAAATACGCTCGGGTTGTCACCCCAGACCTCAACGAAACGTGCCGTAACAAGCAAAAAGCGTCAATACGAACTTATTGATTGTCAAAATAACATCCGGGAGTCGTTTATCAAAAATGTTGACTGTTGGCAACATTTTTACTTTCTTGAAATCATTTTTAGGCCAAAATCCATACTTTCTTGAAAAATTTTACTTAAAAGATTTTTGGAAAAAACAACAAAGAACCCATTGCATCGTAAATCGAAAATATTCAAAGGAATCTATAAGAGTTCTCGGACACTAGAAATTAAGGCTAGCGCTCAAAATTGACCTATCGGAATCGTCACAGCACAATTGTCTTTCAGCATTGAATTGACTTCTATTCCAATGCCTTCACTTGATCATCTCCTAAATTCAAGCTACGGGACCTCGAAGTGTGATTACAATTACAATTAGTTTGGATAATGCCAACCCTTGTCTCCACTCGTACTTGATACTCCTTCTCGGATTGTTACTATGATGAAACATCTACAGTGATGGCTTGCCAACAGGCTTTGGGCATCCTTAGTATCTTGACCAAGTGTGGCTCCTCTCTTGAGATTCACCTTAAATCTAGATTTTCAAAATTTCAAGAAAGGGTCTCTTCTCAATGGAAGATTATTGCAACAACTCCACTCTATGGCTTTGCTCCTGTTAAGGCTATAGGTAAGTTCTTACCGAGGAATGATTTTGTCAGGTCAAGTTCTTGCAAGGCCTTCCTCCGTTCTTAATCGTAACATTGTGTGTAGACTCAACGCTGGTGGCAATCTGCCTTCTTTATTTCTTTGAGACATGTTACTTACAGAAGAGGCACAAATGAAGAACACCCCTATATAAGATTTATGTCACACAAACCACTATTTTAGTTACAAACTATTCAAGGACAACCAATAGTGATAATTCAATTCATTAGGGGAAAACAACATGGACGGTATGTCATAGTAAAAATGGTAGGCATTCTAACTGGAGAGAGGTGTGGAAATCCTTCTCAATCATTTTCTCCTTCTAAAGCATTTGTCGACCTCCGAACATTTATTTTCAACCTTATGATAAATTGGGTCATTCTCCGTATACTCCCAATCTGAAGAGCAATGTCAAATTTGCTTTCATTATAATCCACCACTGCAATTATGAGTGCAAAAAATAGGGTTCAATCACTCATATGACTCGCAATGCTATTCTGAAGTTTGTAGCTAGCCCTAAAGCCATGAAGAGGTCAATCTCTACAATTTGGTATCCTAAGGACATTGGGCGGCTGTTGGCACATCATATTGATCAGTGATGCCTGATCACTTCTTCCATCTTCCTTCCATATGAAAGGTAGCTAGGAATGAGAGAAAATGATAGCTGGGTCAACAGTAATCTCCTTCCTATATCTCAATGGTTTGTCTTCTTCCTACAAAATCAAAAAAAAAATTCTTAATAATATATCCTATATGTTCCCAGCGCTCTCAAAAGAATATTCTATATATTCAGCATCCTTGTGCTTGATAATTAATTAAACATAAGATTCACTAACTCTACCTTCTTGTTCAAAGATATGAAAGAACCAAGCAGTCTTTCTTGGATATTCGCTAAAAGTATGTGTATTATATATGCACGTTGCCTCGCATTTTACTCGAATTTTATGTATTTGGCAATGTCTGTGTTGAGATAATTTAAGCTGAATTATGATGTTATTATGTGTACGAGCCAATCGGAAGTGATATGGAACAGATAAGGGCGAGAGTTAGAGCAAAAAGAGAGAAATATATAAGGCAGCGCCTAGGCAAGCGCGACATGCTACCTGAGGCATTGCGGCAAAGCCCGAAAATTTTCAGCTCCCAGCTTAACGCAGGGCTAAGCGTCAATGTGCTTGCCTTGACGCTGGGTTCGGGCATTTTCCTTAATTTGCTTGGGACTTGGTTTTGACAGCCTTACACGGACCCAACTCGTACAAAAGGAGTTTCTAAAATCTAATTTGGAGGGGGAGACACGACTTTGAGAGCTGAATACAACTGAGGAAACACTTGGGTCGAGATTGATCGATGTTTCCTTCATTCTTTCTTAGTATTTTCAAAATCAATTCAAAACACTTGCTGAATTAGTTTAGTACTATCATGAGTGGCTAAGACCTATTTATTCTTGGGTATTGTGATGTAGCCATCGAATATTATTGTTTGACCGTTTAACATTCTTGTTGCATTACAATTTGCTTCATTATGTTGTTTCTTCAAATTTGTGCCTAATTGCTTGATTGTGTGGCCAACAGTCAAGTTTTATCGACTATCTGAAATTGCGCTTTGATACAATCTACGTTTAAGATTAGAGGAGGATTAAGAGGGCATGAATCTTATCTCTAAAGATAGGGGTGCGGATTTGGTGGTTTAGAATAGATTATACCTGATCGCGGCGGGAGATGCTTATTGCAAGCGCTGGGTGTGATTCTTAATGCATTCTTGATAGATTTAATTTCAATAGAAAATATAGGCCGTTAATCCTTTTTGGGAAGCGCATAGAAATTTGGGAGAAGTACGATAAGAACACAACTACTCGATTAATTAAACAACTCTAATCGAATTGCATAAAATGGGGGAATTTACTAGAACACTAATAGGATTGGTTAATCGATCACAAACCCTTAGAATGTTTTATGCTCATTTAAATTCACAACACACCCAACTCATTTCCGCTGTGTGCTAATTTTTAGTTGCCTTTTAAAGCTTGCTTCTTTAGTTAGTAGTAACAAAACTCAACCATTTCCCGAGTGTGTGAACTTCGGTAACAATTTGAGTTGAAATTTAGTAGGATAGTTTAATGACAAGGTCTTTGTGGTTTCGACACTCTAGCTGATGCATTAATTTTACTCTGTTAACCATGTATACTTTACGTTGTGCATTTTGTAGCAATAAATTTTTGGTGTGTGCGGAGACTTGAACATTGACTTCTTTTACTAGCTTTAGGTTTTGTGTTTATTTTTCGTGGTAAAGTCCAACTTTTCTTGTTGTTCTCTAATCTTGAGGAATTGTGTTTGAATGTGATGAGCCAAGATAGGAATTCAGAGTTTGACCTAAAACCTAAGAGAACATTCTCAGCAGAAGGTTGAAGAGAAGCAAGGGACCGTAAATTAATCTTCAGGCACTTTGTTCAACTATTTTGTGGCAGATGGCAGACACAGCAACTATTGGACGGTGCAAGAAGTGTGGATGCCAGCATTGCTACTATCAACATTATAACATCGTGATCTAAAATCCACCAGGCATTGAGCTTAAAAACAGAGCATTGAATTCAGCTTGTTACATGCAAGCGAACAATTTGAAATGGTCTACCACATCAGGATCCACAATAATATATTTTGAACTTCTTAAGAGATATGGGATACTTATATCATAAATGGAGTCATACTAGACTATGTGAGACTCGCACTATTTCCCTTTATCTATTTTGGGCGAAGCGACAGATATGGTTGAAGGCGGAACCGACTAACTCTATTGCATCATGGAATGATCTAGCTTCACAAATTATTAGCACGCTTCTTCCTTTCAGGGGATGACTGCAAAAAATTAGAAGTGAGATAGTCACTTTAAACAGAGGGGAGGGCAAGTCCTTATATTCTTCTGGGGAGGGTTCAAGGAGATTGCTTTGGGGATTTTCCTCGATCATAATCAGGAGTAGTGAGGTGTTGTCTCATACTTTCAAGTGGAAGGGCTACACCCGTGAGACCAAAACGTGGTAGATGTTGCAGGCCGATGGTCAAGTGTTGGAGAAAAGTTCTGAATGAATATGTGTTGTTGAACAAATTCCTCCCAAGGAGTTAATCCTGATTGGCAAGGAGAAATAGGCAGACAACAGTCCATAAAATCGTGGGGGTCCTTGAGTTAGATGTTGTTTCTGCATTGTCGGCACATGTTGCTACTTTGGCCAATCAGTTCAACAAAATGGCCATGGTTCTCAATAAATAACAAGCCCCAACTAGTGCAGCCGCAAATGCATGCATTTTGTGAAGTTTGTGGAGAAGGTAAACGAGTGATCTATGCCCAGCAAATACCGAGTCAATATGCTTTGTGAGTAATTCAAATTAAAGATAGAACAACCAGTATGGGAAAACCTACAATTCGAACCAGAGGAACCACCCAAACTTTCATGGGATGGAATCAAGGTACTAGAATCAATATATGCCACAAGCTCCTCAACAGCAATTTCGACCACCATAGGTTGAACAACCTACCAACCCAATGGGTAATATGGAAGAGACGCTAAAGAAGAATATGGTTGACAATTAGAATCAAGCAACAACTATTGTGTAATCTAGAACGACAAATGGGGCAACACTCTGCTAGTTCCCAAATACTCTGCCAGCTGGGGCCTTCCAAGTGGACACTCAAGGCGTTATACCGAGACACTGCAAAAATGGAGAGAGAGTTGGTGGATGTGCCCTCCAAAAAGAAGAAAAAACAAGTTAGTTTTGCTGAAAAACAAGTTAATGTGGAAGATGAGGCACCAAAAGAAATCGTTGAAGAAAGGCGCGACAAAAGAAGAGGGTGGCAAAGCCACCATGACCTTCACCTATAGTAGTTAAGACCAGCCCCTTTTCCTGCAGAGATTGCAAAATGTTAAGGACAACGCTTGCGTACAAGAAAGTTACTGTATCATTTTGAAGCAAGTAACAAATCAATATTCCTTTGGTAGAAATCTTGTAGGAAGTGCCCAATATGCAAAATATATAAGAGAGCATCATGGAAAACAAAGGAGGTTATCTGAGTTCAAAACATGTGGCACTCAGGGAAGAATTAGTATGTTCATGAATCCAAAGCAAGCGTACCTCAGAAGTTGAAGAATCCAGGGAGTTCTATTATTTCAGAATCTCGATGGCAAGCATAGTTGGGCGAGGCTTTATGTGAATCTTGGAGCAAGCATAAACCCGATGCCATTATTGTGTTCAGACAATTGGGATTGGAGCCGAACCTCTCGACATAGAGGATATTGGCAATAAGCATACCGATCTCTGGCTCAGCCCATAAGGGGTGATTGAAGATGTGTTAGTCCAAGTGGAGTCTTTCATATTTCCGGGCTGTATTTATTATCTTAGACTATGAGCCTGATGAGGAAGTCCCATTAATTTGGGGCATCCATTCCAAGCCACGGGCTGAGCTATTATTGATGTTTGTGAGGGAGCAATAACAATGAGAGTGGGTGATCGACTAAAGGTTTTCAATGTTTAAAAACACTCAAGTTGCCAGTCCACTAAATAAGAGAATGGTCATGATTATGGTTGTGGAGAATAAATGTGACCACGATGATGCCCTATATAAGCCTCACAGACCCCCTTGTACGAGCTTTATTGGAATGAAGAATAAAAGGAAAGATGAGTGTGATGGAAATTGAGGCAAGTTCTTAAACATGGCGTGCAAGTATGTTCATGGGCTTGGAAGATTCGAGGAGTTAGATCGACCAGTGAACATTGGATTCTCCTAAACCAATATATTGAAGAAGCCTTAAAATTGGAGCTCAAGCCTCTACCAGCACACTTACGCTATGCTTACTTGGGATGTGTTGAAACACTTCCAGTGATTATCTATCTAGGCTTGACTACTTTGGCAAGAGAAAAGCTTCTACGAGTGCTTCGTGAGTATAAGAGGGCTATTTGGGTGGACAATTGCTGATATCAAGGGACAGTCTATTATTTTGCATGCATAAAATTTTCCGATAGATGGACTCCTCCAAGTGTCGAACAACAAAGGAGGTTGAATCCCCATCATGAAAAAGGTCGTGAAGAAAGAATAATCAAGTTACTTGATGTTGGTATCATCTTTCTATTTCCAGACAGTAATTAAGGTAAGTCTAGTGCAATGTGCGCCTAAAAAGGTGCGGATAACTGTTGTAGAGAGAATGACAAAATAAGCAAATTCATACTCGGGCACTGTGACGAGGATGGGGAGTCTGTATTGGCTAAGAGATATCAACAAAGCCACCCACAAGGATCACTTTCCTCCATTTATTGATCAAATGTTGGACAGGTTCACTGGACATGGAGTACTGATTACGGCTTCCTGATGGAATATCGGTGTACAGTCAGATTGTTATAGTAGCCCTAGAAGATCAATAGAAAATATCCTTTACATGGCCTTATGGTACTTTTATACTTTCAAGAGAATGCCATTCGGTCTTGAATTGCACCGCCCACTTTCTAGAGGTGCTGATCATCATTTCACCGATATGTTGGAAAAGTTTGTAGAAGTCGTCATGAATGACTCCTCAGTCTTTGGTCCTTCTTATGATGATTGTTTGAAAAATTCGGTTCAAGGTGAAGAAAACGAATTTGATACTGATTTGGGGAAAATGCCATTTTCAGGTGCAAGAGGGAATTTTCTGGGACACTAGAGTTTCAAGTAGTGGCATTGAAGTTTGATAAGTCTAGAGGTAGAGGCAGTTGCAAAACTACCACCACCCATTTCTATTAAGGGTGTCAGTAGTTTTCTTGGGACACGCATATTTCTATAGACGTTTTATTAAAGATTTTTCTAAAATTGCTACTCCCATTATGCAGGTTGGTCGAAAAAGGATGTGGTATTCAAATTTGATGGAGCGTGTCTGAAGGTGTTTGTGAACTCAAGAAGAGGTTGGTGGCTGCACCCAATCATTGTGGCACTGGATTGGTCCTTGCGGTTTGAACTCATATGTGATACAAGTGATCATGTATTGGACGCAGTGTGGATCAAAAAAAGGGATGAGATGTGTTTCACTCCATAACTATGCGAGTAAGACTCTTAATGATGCATAATTAAATTACACTACCAGCAGACTTGAGAAGGGAGTTATTGAGGTTGTGTATTTGGTGGAAACAAAGAGTCTATAGTTCAACACGATCGTGCAACAATTAGGTATCTATTTTTTTTTACAAAAAAAGTCCAAAGCTAGATTGATACACTGAGTTTTATTGTTGCAGGAATTTGATGTATAAATACAAGATAGGAAGGGCATAGAAAACCAATGGCAGACCACCTGTCTTGGTTGGAGAACTATGAGCACGTGGAAGAAGGGGGGAAATTAGGATAGGAACATTTCCCGATGAGAAACTTTTTGCCAATCACACACAATGACCCTGGCCCCATGGTACGGTTAGATTATGTGAACTACATAGTGAGTGGAGTTTTCCTCCAGAAATCTAGTCTCAGGCCAAGAAGAGGTTCCTTCATAATGTGAACTTTTACTACTTGGATGAGCCATTCTTGTATAGACAATGTGCCGATAAGTTGATGAGGAAGTGCATTCCCGAAAAAGAAGGTGGAACAAGTGTTATATGATTTCCATGCCTCACCTTATGGAGGTTCATCATGGAGGTGATAAGCGATTATAGTCGGGCTTCTACTGGCCCACTTTATTAAAAAAATGCACATGTGTTTGTTAAGAAGTGTGATCAGTGCCAAAGATACAGGAACAATCACAAAAAAGGCATGAGATTCCATTGAGTAATATCTTGGAGGTGGAGATTTTTGATGTGCTTTGGCATAGGTTTTTATGGGACTCTTCCCATTTTCAAGAGGAAACAAGACATTTTGCTAGTGATGAACTACATATCACAATGGGTGGAGGTCGTTGCTTTACCGACCAAATGATGCCAAGATGGCACTTTTTGTGAAAAGAACATATTTTCGAGGTTTGGGATTGCAATCGGTTGCTAAATAACCTTCTATCCAAATATGGGATCCATCATGGAGTCACCACCACATATCACTCGCAAACAAGTGGACAAACTAAAAGTGTCAAATAGAGAAATTAAACAAATATTGGAAAAACGATGAGTGTAAATAGGAAGGCACTTGGGCAACAAAGTTGGGTGATGCTTATGGTCATATAGAACTGCATATAAAACACCAATTGGAACATCTCCGTACAAGCTCGTGTGTATGGAAAAGCCATGCCACTTGCCTGTAGAACTTGAGAAAAGGCGTATTGGGCAGTCAAAAAGTTGAATATGGACCTTGGAAGCTGTGGGCGAGAGTAGGCTCTTGTAATGGAATGAGTTAGATAAGTTTAAGGCTAACACATATGAAAATGCCAAGCTTTAGCAAGGAGAAAACCAAAAGATGACACGATAGGCGAATCCACCCCATCACTTCGAACCAAGCCAAAAGGTACTATTATTTTCCAAATGCAAATTGTTCCATGGAAAGTTAAAATCAAGGTGGTCGGGGTCCCGTTTGAAGGTAGTAAAGGTCATCCCATATGGTGCAATTGAGCTGCGCGGCATTAAATGGTGAAAGAACCTTTTTGGTGAATGGGCAAAGAGTCAAGCATTATCGGGAGGTATGAATTGATCGTCAAAGGACTAAATGATACTGTGCCGATGAGTAGGGAGACCCTACGTCGTGCCGCGACGTTAAATCAGGCGCTTGTTGGGAGGCAACCCAATTTTTATTGCTTTTGTTAGATTTACATATCTCTTTTTTAGTTAGAATGTTAGAATAGTGTTTTGATTTACATTGTGACTGAAGCGAGCAAGTATTGGGGTATGAGGCGTATTGGAACGAGCAAGAGACGTAGAAATTTTTTCAGGTGGAACGGGGAGAATTCAAAAAAGAAGAAGAGTGAAATAGTGGTGACCAGCGCCCAGGCCAGCGCCTCGTCCTACACTGGCGCTGTGTCTAGAAGCGAAACTTAGCCCCGAGCGCACAGGCGATGCGACGCGCTAGCCTGGCAGCCAGGTAAGGTTTCAAATTTTTTTTGTTTAATTTTTATTCTTCTATGTATTTAACTCGTTGACCTATTGACCCCGACCCAATATTTAACTCGTTGACCCCCAACCCATATACTGTTTTTTTTTCTCAAATAATAACCATTCCCACTACCCATTCACTTTCATCACTTAAATTAAATAAACCTAACCCTTTAGTCCACTCTCTCTCTCCAGCGATCTCTATATCTCACTCTATTTCACGTTCCTCTTCTCTTACCCTCATCACTCTGTCATTCTCGATAGCCCAGGTATGTCTCCTTCTTCTTTTCTTTTGTTTTTCTTTTAGTTTCGCCTCCCCTCTATACTACTTCCCGTTCCCCCCCCCCCCCCAACAAACGAGATTCCCCGTCCGAGTTCCCCTAGGTTAGAACTTGAAGAACGTTGGTGGGGAGTGTTCCACGTATGTGATTTTTATGAACTTGGTTGTTGTAATGTTTTACACGAGGTAGTAACTATAAGTCCCTCTACCTTCATTTCAAAATTTGGGAGGGTGATCTTGATAACCCCATTTTTGGACCTATAATGAACACGTGATGCTCACCACACATGTTTGATAAATTGCTTGAGAGAAAAAATTTGTGCGCTGCGTAAAGTCTGAGTTAGCCGAACGTTTATTTATGATGTTTTCTTGGCAAAGTGTGGGGTGTTAATGAACAATACGCGAGGATTGATAGGGTCTTAAATGCCATAACCATTGTCAACTCGTGCAACGAATATTATACGTATGGGCTATACTTATACACTCGCCCTAACCCGCAATTTTTGTGTAACATTGTATGTCGAAATTGTCAATGAGGTATTTTAAGAATAATTAGTGTATAATACTAGTTCTTATAGTTGAGGGGCGAACTTCTCACGATTTCATTCCTACAAGCCCTATGCTCTATCAAATGATTGAATTGGTAAGTGGTGTATTATGTGACGCATGCTTGTTTGGCATGGGGAAGTTTTGAGTAACTATTGAAATGGTTGAACACCACTTGTTTGGGATTCTATGAAACTAATGTGAGTGTTTTTCATATGCCCTTCGATTCTTAAGTGTGGGTCATCTTAGAATTCCACTTTGACCTTGGGCGAATTTCTTGATCCTTTATCATATGAAGAAGTAATTCTTTAGCAAGTTGCAAAGGCTCTTGATAGCCCAGGAAAGCAAAAGGGTGCGGGGAAGTCCTCCACCACTGCTCCCCCTTCCAAGAAACATAAGCAAGGTGAGGCCCTCTAGTAAGCATGCAAAAGGAAAGCAAATAGTCGAGGGGTCGGAAACTCAACTTTCGGGGTCACGTCCTAATTTGAAATTTGTTCGAGAAGATGCTATCAAATGGTAACCACTGCTTCGTGCCATATGGAGGTATATCTCGGAAGATGGGTATTAATGTAATTGCTTTAGAAAGGAACTTTCCACATGTGTTAGAACGGCTAAAAAGCTTGAAGATGGACAAATTGTTAGAGTGTCCTTGCCATTCGAATTTGACAATGGTCAAGGAGTTGTATGCAAATTGGAACCCAGATAAGTTCATGTCTTGGGTAAGGGTAAAGGAAGTGAATCTTGAGAGGGATGACTTGTTGCAATTTCTAGGGGTGGACAGTCCCAACTCAAAGATTCGGAAGAAGTTTGTGAAGAGCCCACATTGTGGTGTGGATTCCAATGCACAGTGGACAAGGACAAAGGCTCACAGCCGTAAATGAGCTTCTAAGGGTGGACTTCAACAAGACTGCTAAGTATGTGGCAGTACTTTTGTTCAGGCAAGGCTAATGCTCGTAGAGCAACAATTCATCATGCACACAAGCTCGGGTATGCTTGATCTACTTCTTAATGACTAGGAGGCGGGTCAATATTGGTGAGATTATGCTTAGGGATATGTCCCATACTCAGTTCGGGCACAAGGTAAAGAGGTATTTATTTGGCAATATTCCAACCGAGTAATGTTGTCTCTTGAGGTGCCTGAGTACAAAGGTTTAATGACGAGGTGGAGAAAGCTCACAAGGGCTTTAATGAATATCACGACGACGTTGTTGGACACCACTACCAATCTGAGCACTGCAACTAAGGAACGAGTGCAAGGAGAATTTCAACAGGTACATCTACAGGTCGCTGAACTTGATGATGCGACGGCTTGGAGTGACTGCCGATGAGGGGAATAATTGAACACTGAGTACCCGCTTTTTGGGGCCATGAAAAGCGATATTGGGGATTGTGTTTGGTATCCCATTCACCAATCTGAAGATGAAAAATACAGTTGTTGGCTCGATGCAGAGGGTGATGCTTGTGTTGAAGTTACCGGGCCACTGGCGTTGGTGCCTCTTGGTGCGAATGAGGATGAGGCCGAAGCTTCAGGCGATATGCATTTGGTGATGACCAGTCTAAGTAGTACTCGGAGAGGTCAGATTAGCAGGGAGTCTTTGTTTCCACCGTACCTGTGTTTTTGTATTTTTGTTATGCATTGGGGACTATGCATGTTATAAGTGTGGGTGGGGGAATGTTTTTCTGTGTATAATGCTTGTGAATAAATCCTTAGTTCTTTTTTTAGTTATTCATGACTCGTAACTTAGTATATAGGTATACTGTGTAGAGTTAGTAGGAAAAAATGAAAAAGAAAAAAAATGAAAAAAAATCAGAAAAGTTTTAACTTTTTCCGACGACGGATCTCTTGGACAACTTTTTTGAGGGATTAAGGTCCAATTAAAAATAAAAAAAGTTTTTCTTTTATTTTTACTAGTAGTAGTTAGGTAATAATCCCCCTTGATTTTTCTTTGAGCACCAAGTTCTTTTCCAAGGGAGATAATTTGAACCGAGTATTTTTATCTTTATAGGAGTAGGATAGGAAGGGAAAACTGAGTTGCTCTAGATACCTTTGACGTGTTTGATGCTGGCATATTTAGGCTATGGTAATGCGGTCTAGCTTTCTGTTGTGTTTAGTTTGAAAATTTGATACTCTTAAGTTAAAAATGAATAGCTGCCTTAGAGCCCTCTTCTCAGTTTCTTGGCTCGTATGCCATCTAGTGCCTTGTTGTTTAAATTTATTAGCTATGTGTTTACCTGCTTTGACTTGAGGGTTGAAACCGATCCGTCTTAATTAAGTCATGTACATTGTGTGACGTGAGGCTTAGTTGATATTCTATGTTGTTGACCTAGCGATTTTGGTTTGACGATTGACAAAGGAACACGTGCATGAACCAGGTCCATGGATATGTACTCAGGTCACGGGTCAAATTCAAGCAAAGCATGCACGTGCAAGGATAGTATAAGTGATTAATTTCTGATAACCCTGAATAAAAAGATTGCATGAATTGATAAGGAGAAAGACTCCTTACTTGAAGAAGAACTCTATCCAGATAAAGGAAAGAGTTAGAAGTTTTAAGATAACTAGAACTCTTCCACCAAGGAAGAGTAAAGCATCAAGTTTCTAGTTTAATCCTAATCCTACTAACTCTCTATAATTATCAGTTGGTTCTCTTTTATAGGTGACACCACAGACTGAAGTTAAGCAAGAATTGAGAGAAATAGCAAGGCATTTTGTGAGCAATTCTTATGAGTTTCAAGAGTGCGAACTTGAAGCTACATGAACCAGGTTGAAGAACGGTTCCATGTGTCTGTCTTTATATTCTAGTTTCGTTGTAGTATGAGCTTTTGAGTTGTACCACTTTCAAGTTTTTTCTTGAAAGCATTGTGTACTAGGTTATTTGAGTTGTATTGTTTCAAGTTAGAGTTAACTTGAAGCAGTCGCAACAGCCTCGTAGCTTGTTGGTACAAAGTTAGAGTTTAATCCTTAGGTTTACAAGAGGTTTGTAAACATTGTTATTTTGCTCAGAGTTGTAGTGAAGTATTGGAAAAATCCTATTGGAAGAGTAGGTCGTGATTTTTTTTACCTTTTGAGACAGGTGTTTCCACGTAAAAATATTTGTGTTCTTTACTTTCTGCATTATTTATTCCACACCAGTAGAATAAGAAAAACACATAGAGAGACCAAGATCCTTCTATAATTTAGTGCACGGCGAAAATATGGACAACCAAACAAATCCCTTCCCCCCCTCCTCTTTGTGTATTGAAGTATAAAACATCATGTGTGTAGTCTAGAACTTGCCCCGCATGTTAGCAAAGTAAAATCGTTAAGTCATGCTAGTCTAGGGATGACGTAGATATTTCTTTGATTGATCATGGATTATTTGCCGACTACAAATAAAATTATCCGTTATTAGCCCATTTGAGCATGTAGACCTTTTATTTGGTACCCACATTACAAGTCGTTCCCCATTTTGTTCTTAACTGTGAGACCCTTATTGAACCTTTACCTCCAAAGGCACTTAATCGTTAGAAGAAATAAAGCGAGATCTTGAGTAGTGGTTTTGAGTAGAACTATGGAAGGGCCAAAAAGTTCATTAAGTTATGAAAGAACCAACTACCGAGAACTTTAATGTAAGGAGTGTGTGTAGAAAAAAAGAGAAAGAAAATAAAAATAACGAAATGAGAAAAATGTTGATATGCCAAAAAGGGAAAACACACTCCCTAATCTTCTTCATTCGTGCTAGTGGAGATATAGATGTGCTTAAATGAAAAGGGGTAAATTGTTTATAGTCTCAGCAAGGCGTTGATTGATCATGAATAAAGTGTGGCGTGAAAGTTGAGTGTAGTGTATTAAAAGTTAACTTAGGAGAGTGTAGTCACTAATATCCAAATCTACACCTACCCGTCCCTTAGACTACATTACAATCCGTGACCTAATTGATCCTAGACTTGGCATGCTTAAATTAGTAGAGATTAACATTGTGAGCAAGCCTAGGGTATGACCACGGGGTGCACATGAATTCCCTTGTGTGAGTGAGTGATTTTTATTCAATTGTGTGATATCATTAATTTAGTGTTCAAGTCATACTTGAATGTGTGGAATTTTTTATATTCACTCTCTTGTTCTATGGTGAAGGTACAAAGGTCTCAAGACAGATAGGTAATATTATTAAAATTCTCTTGTAAGGTGAGTGCGCGCAGTAGTATGAGGATGCTTAGCGTAACGAGATACTGTTTGACGTGAGGTGGTTATGGGCAAAGTTGTTTGAATTCTTTGAATTGGGCTGTCTATACTTTGGCATGTTGAGGATGGAAGGATGTGAATTTCGAATAACTATGCTTAATTGCCGTATCAACCATAGTCGAGGATAGAGTGTATGATTAATGGTGATTCTCTCCTCCATAAAATGATATGTGAAGTTGTTGGGGTGTAGTAAGGAGTTATATTGCTCGAGGGCGGGCAAGAGTCCAAGTGTGGGGTATTGATATTCGGCTTAAAGTATGTGTATTTATATGCATGTCGTCTCACATTTTTCTCGAATTTTATGTATTTGCATGTGTGTTTGTTGATGATTTGATCTAAATTGTGGTGCTGTTATGTGTAGGAGCCAACGGAAGTGATGTGGAATGAAGGGGGTAAGAGTTGGAGCAAAAAGATAAGAAAAGAGAGAAAATGCACAGAGTAGCGCCCAGGCCAGCGCGACACGCTACCTGAGGCTCTACAGGCAGGCCCAAAATTTTTCAGCACCCAGCTTAGCGCAGGGCTAGAGCGATGTGTGCTGCCTGGACACTTGGTTCGAGATTTTTTCTACTTTGATCGGGACTTGGATTTTGACGGCCCTACATTGACCCCAACTCGTATAAAAAGAGTTCTAAAACCTAATTTGGAGGAGGAGACACCACTTTGAGAGCTGAAAACACGTGAACGATGTCACGACCCAATTCCCACCCGGTCGTGATGGCGCCTCTCGTGAAGACAAGGTCAGCCAACAGAACAATCAACACTGCTTTTGACAATTTCTTAGCCAACAGGTTTAACCATAGATACTGATTAATCATAAGTGCGGAAATAAACGTAACATAACGGGGAAAAACCCATCCCAAACTCAGCCCGATGATCGGGGGTGTCACAAGTCACGAGCTACTACAGAGTTGGTGAAAATACTACAAGTCTGGAAATATAGGTCTGAAGATGAATAAAATGTGCAGAAGATGAGGAAGAAAACGGGGCTGTGGACGTCGACAGCTACCTCGTCTCTCCTAGTCCGCCTGGTCTGGAAGGAAATCAGCGCACAGGTACGAACTCAGCCGTGCCTGTCTCTGCACACAGTGCAGGAAGTAATGTGAGTACTCCGACCCAGTGAGTAATAAAAATTAAATAACGACTGAGAACATAAAATCCTACAAGGGCACAAATAATGCTATCTCAAGCAGCAACACAGATAAACAGTAGAACCAGTGAAAATATAGGAAGAAAATCTCTTTGAAAACAATTAATAAAGTAAGTATACTCAAGTATGGTCAGCCATTGTTACCTGACCGGTCAGCCATTGTTACCTGACCAAACGCATACTACAGTGCCATTGTTACCACTGGTCAGTCATTGTTACCTGACTGGTCAGTCATTGCTACCTGACCAAACGCGTATAACAGTGTCATTGTTACCACTGTTCAATATTTAATCACTCTAGATGGGTACCCGCGCTCACTGTGGGGTGCAGACGCTCCAGGGAGGGGCTCCTACAGGCCCAAGCGCTATCAATAAGGCCTGAAAGCCTGAACAGTATCAATACGAGGCCTGAAAGCCTCTCGCTCATCATCATGCCCTCACTTAAGGCCCCTCGGACTAGCCTCAATCTAGCTCCAGATAGTAAAAAGCCCCCTCGGGCAACAGTAAAGCAATGATACTCAGCTCAAACAATAGTTCAAATATCAGTTTAAAACTCCAAGTTTGAGTAAATATTGGCTGAGTTCAAGAAAACAGTGTAAATCAACATGGACTGAGTTCAAATAATATTTCAAACAGTGAGGAAAACAGTGATGATAGTTCATAAAGAGTTAAACAGTCGGCATTTAGCCCCAAATATGGCAATAAGCCCAAATCATAGTGACAACAACAAGTCATTGCTAATACGCGGTAAAAATATCATCGGACTGGACCAAGTCACAGTCCCCAATAGTAAATGACCCCGCGCTCTGTCATGGAAAGCGTGTCTCATCTCAACATAGCACCAAGTTGTGCAAATCCGGGGTTTCAAACCTCAGAACATCATTTAAAAATCATTACTCACCTCTAGCCGGTCAAAGAGTCTAACTCGCTAGTCCCCTTTCCCCTCGAATCGCCCTCCTCGGCACGTCGAATCTGATCAAGACCACAAGAAATACATCACAATAGGCTAATGGGTCATAACCCAATCGAAAAGACTCGAAAAATATCAAAAATCACGAAGTTGGCAAAACCCGAGCCCCGGGCCCACTTCTCGAAAAATTACGAAATTTACATCTCCGGATTCCTCGTCTCGCCACGAGTCTATACATATCAAAATTATCAAAATCGGGGGTCCATTTGACCCCTCAAATCCTATTTTTAGACTCTCTTAAATTCAAGCCCTAAACCACCATTTTTGACTTTCATTCTTGATTATTCAGTCCAAATTCATGTTTATACACCATAAAATCAAGCTCTAAGTCCAAGAGTTCATACCTGATAATAGCCCTCGAATCCCTCTTCAAAATCGCCTCAAAAACTCTCAAGGTTCGGAGTCAAAAATGCTACTCTTTCAAAAATTCGTGAGGAATGATGTTTTCACACTTAACCTGCCAGTTATTTCCGCTTCTGCGGATTAATTCCCGCTTTTGCGCTTCCGCTTATGCGGTCAACGTCCACTCCTGCGGACCTTTCACTTAAGGCGACTTTCCGCTTCTGCGGTCCAACTTCGTCATCTGCGGGACCGCTTAAGCGACCCAATATCCGCTTCTGCGAACCTGACCTGGGGTCCTATTTCCGCTCCTGCAAGGCCTAGCTCGCTTCTGCGAGACCGCATCTGCGATCTCCTTTCCGCAGATGCGGAAACACCTGCTGCAACAAAAAACCTGCAATTTTCCAACTTCAAATTTCTTCCGTTAGCCTCAAGTTAAGTGAGTAACCGCATAAGCGGGGAAATGGCCGCAGAAGCGGTCCCGCATATGCGGAAGCGGGACCGCATAAACGAAAATCGATGTAGGCAGAAGGGGTTTTATAATATCATTTTCATCCGCGAGGGTTAAGTTATTTCCACCATTTTTACACGAGCTTGAGAGCTATTGGACGGATTTGAAGGAGGATTTCGACTAGGTGAGATTGGAGGTAAGTCCCTTGACCCAAATACATGAAATTATGCTAAATTTAACATGGAAATTGGTTGAAAGTCATCAAAAGGGGGTAAAGCTAGGGCTTGAGAATTTGTAATTTTGAAACGAAATTTGGAGGGTCAAATGGACTCCGATTTTGGTAAAAGTGATATGTATGGACTCATGACGAGACGAGGAATCCGGTGATGTGTATTTCGTAATTTTTCGAGAAGTGGGCCCGGGGCTCGGGTTTTTCCAACTTCGTGATTTTTGATATTTTTCGAGTCTTTTCGATTGGGTTATGACCCATTAGCCTATTGTGATGTATTCCTTGTGGTTTTGATCAGATTCGACGCGCGAGGAGGTCGATTCAAGGGGAAAAGGCATAGCGAGCTAGACTTTGACCGGCTAGAGGTCAGTAATGATTTTAAATGATGTTCTGGGGGTTGAAAACCCCGGATTTGTACAACTTGGTGCTATGTGGAGATGAGACACGCGTTCCATGACGAGCGCGGGGTCATTTACTATTGGGGACTGTGACTTGGTCCAGTCCGGATGATATTTTACCGCGTATTAGCAATGACTTGTTGTTTTCACTATGATTTGGGCTTATTGTCATATTTGGGGCTTATTGCCGAATGTTTGAACTCTTTATGAACTACCATCACTGTTTTCCTTACTGTTTGAAATATTATTTGAACTCAGTCCATGCGATATACATCGTTTTCTCGAACTCAGCCATATATACTCAAACTTGGAGTTTTAAACTGATATTGGAACTATTGTTTGAGCTGAGTATTATTGTTTACTGATGCCCGAGGGGCTTTGATTATTTTTAGACAGACTGGGGCCAAGGGCCTTATGTGATGGCATGATGAGTGAGGTGAGGAGGCTTTCAGGCCTCGAGTGCATTGTGAGCAGGCTTTCAGGCCTTGTGTTGATATTGTTCAGCCTTTCAGGCCTTGTTGATAGCGCTTGGGCTGTAGGAGCCCCTCCGGAGTCTGCACACCCACAGTGAGCGCGGGTACCCATCTAGAGTGATTAAATATTGAAC
This sequence comes from Nicotiana attenuata, assembly GCF_001879085.1. Lineage (NCBI taxonomy): Eukaryota > Viridiplantae > Streptophyta > Magnoliopsida > Solanales > Solanaceae > Nicotiana > Nicotiana attenuata. Next base: position 50,243,434 of record NC_031990.1, on the reverse strand, counting down.
AGTGGTAACAATGACACTATTATACGCGTTTAGTCAGGTAACAATGACTGACCAGTCAGGTAACAATGACTGACCAGTGGTAACAATGGCACTGTAATACGCGTTTGGTCAGGTAACAATGGCTGACCGGTCAGGTAACAATGGCTGACTTACTGGTTGAGTATGATATGATTTTTAATTGCTTTCAAAAAGATTTTCTTCCTATATTTCACTGGTTTCTACTGTTTATCTGATGTTGCTGCTTGAGATAGCATTATTTGTGCCCTTGTAGGATTTTATGTTCTCAGTCGTTATTTAATTTTATTACTCACTGGGTCGGAGTACTCACATTACTTCCTGCACCATGTGTGCAGAGACAGGCACAGCTGAGTTCGTACCTGGGCACTGATTTCCTTCCAGACCAGGCGGACTAGGAGAGACGAGGTAGCTGTCGACGTCCACAGCCCCGTTTTCTTCCTCATCTTCTGCACATTTTATTCATCTTCAGACTATATTTCCAGACTTGTAGTATTTTCACCAACTCTGTAGTAGCTCGTGACTTGTGACACCCCGATCATCGGGCTGAGTTTGGGATGGTTTTTCCCCGTTATGTTACGTTTATTTCCGCACTTATGATTAATCAGTATCTATGGTTTAAACCTGTTGTGCTAAGAAATTGTCAAAAGCAGTGTTGATTGTTCTGTTGGCTGACCTTGTCTTCACGAGAGGCGCCATCACGACCGGGTGGGAATTGGGTCGTGACATCTTCACGTGTTTTCAGCTCTCAAAGTGGTGTCTCCTCCTCCAAATTAGGTTTAGAACTCTTTTTATACGAGTTGGGGTCAATGTAGGGCCGTCAAAATCAAGTCCCGATCAAAGTAGAAAAAATCTCGAACCAAGTGTCCAGGGCAGCACACATCGCTCTAGCCCTGCGCTAAGCTGGGTGCTGAAAAATTTTGGGCCTGCCTGTAGAGCCTCAGGTAGCGTGTCGCGCTGGCCTGGGCGCTACTCTGTGCATTTTCTCTCTTTTCTTATCTTTTTGCTCCAACTCTTACCCTTTCATTCCACATCACTTCCGGTTGGCTCCTACACATAACAGCACCACAATTTAGATCAAATCATCACAACACACATGCAAATACATAAAATTCGAGAAAAATGTGAGACGACATGCATATAAATACACATACTTTAAGCCGAATATCAATACCCCACACTTGGACTCTTGCCCGCCCTCGAGCAATATAACTCCTTACTACACCCCAACAACTTCACATATCATTTTATGGAGGAGAGAATCACCATTAATCATACACTCTATCCTCGACTATGGTTGATACCGGCAATTAAGCATAGTTATACGAAATTCACATCCTTCCATCCTCAACATGCCAAAGTATAGACAGCCCAATTCAAAGAATTCAAACAACTTGCCCATAACCACCTCACGTCAAACAGTATCTCGTTACGCTAAGCATCCTCAACTCGCGCACTCACCTTACAAGAGAATTTTAATAATATTACCTATCTGTCTTGAGACCTTGTACCTTCACCATAGAACAAGAGAGTGAATATAAAAATAGTCCACACATTCAAGTATGACTTGAACATAAATTAATGATATCACACAATTGAATAAAAATCACTCACTCACACAAGGGAATTCATGTGCACCCCGTGGTCATACCCTAGGCTTGCTCACAATGTATATCTCTACTAATTTAAGCATGCCAAGTCTAGGATCAATTAGGTCACGGATTGTAATGTAGTCTAAGGGACGGGTAGGGTAGATTTGGATATTAGTGACTAACTCTCCTAAGTACTTTAATACACTACACTCAACTTTCACGCACACTTTATTCATGATCAATCAACGCCTTGCTGAGACTATAAACAATTTACCCCTTTTCATTTAAGCACATCTATATCTCCACTAGCACGAATGAAGAAGATTAGGAGGTGTGTTTTCCCTTTTTGGCATATCAACATTTTTCTCATTTCGTTATTTTATTTTTCTTTCTCTTTTTTTCTACACACACTCCTTACATTAAAGTTCTCGGCTAGTGGTCTTTCATAACATTAATGAACTTTTTGGCCCTTCCATAGTTCTACTCAAAACCACTACTCAAGATCTCGCTTTATTTCTTCTAACGATTAAGTGCCTTTGGAGGTAAAGGTTCAATAAGGCTTCAGTTAAGAACAAAATGGGGATACGACTTGTAATGTGGGTACCAAATAAAAGGTCTACATGCTCAAATGGGCTAATAACGGATAATTTTATTTGTAGTCGGCAAATAAATCCATGATCAATCAAAGAAATATCTACGTCATCCCTAGACTAGCATGACTTAACGATTTTACTTTGACTAACATGCGGGGCAAGTTCTAGACTACACACATGATGTTTTATACTTCAATATCACACAAGAGGAGGGGGGGAAGGGATTTGTTTGGTGTCCAATTTTCGCGTGCACTAAATTATAGAAGGATCTGGTTCTTCTATGTGTTTCTTATTCTACTGGTGTGGAATAAATAATGCAGAAAGTAAAGAACACAAATATTTTTACGTGGAAAACACCTGTCTCAAAAGGTAAAAAAATCACGACCTACTTTCCAATAGGATTTTTCCAATACTTCACTACAACTCTGAGCAAAATAACAATGTTTACAAACCTCTTGTAAACCTAAGGATTAAACTCTAACCTTTGTACCAACAAGCTACAGGCTGTTGCGACTGCTTCAAGTTAACTCTAACTTGAACAATACAACTCAAATACCTAGTACAAATGCTTCTAAGAAAAACTGAAAGGTACAACTCAAAAGCTCATACTACAACGAAACTAGAATTAAAGACAGACACATGGAACCGGTTCTTCAACCTGGTTCATGTAGCTTCAAGTTCGCACTCTTGAAACTCATAAGAATTGCTCACAAAATGCCTTGCTATTTTCTCTCAATTCTTGCTTAACTTCAGTCTGTGTGTGTCACCTATAAAAGAGAACACAACTGATATATATAGAGAGTTAGTAGGATTAGGATTAACTAGAAACTTGATGCTTTACTCTTCCTTGGTGGAAGAGTTCTAGTTATCTTAAACTTCTAACTCTTTCCTTATCTTGGATAGAGTTCTCTTCAAGTAAGGAGTCTTGCTCCTTATCAATCATGCAATCTTTTTATTCAGGGATTATCAGAAATAATCACTTATACTTATCCCTTGCACGTGCATGCCTTTTGCTTGAATTTGACCGTGACCTGAGTACATATCCATGGACCTGGTTCATGCACGTGTTCCTTTGTCAATCGTCAAAACCAAAATCGCTCAGGTCAACAACATAGAATATCAACTAAGCCTCACGTCACACAATGTACATGACTTAATTAAGACGGATCGGTTTCAACCCTCAAGTCAAAGCAGGTAAACACATAGCTAATAAATTTAAACAACAAGGCACTAGATGGCATACGAGCCAAGAAACTGAGAAGAGGCGTCATAAGGCAGCTATTCATTTTTAACTAAGGTATCAAATTTCAAACTAAACACAACAGAAAGCTAGACCGCATACCATAGCCTAAATATGCCAGCATCAAACACGTCAAAGGTATCTAGAGCAACTCAGTTTTCCCTTCCTATCCTACTCCTATAAAGATAAAAATACTCGGTTCAAATTATCTCCCTTGGAAAAGAACTGGTGCTCAAAGAAAAATCAAGGGGGATTATTACCTAACTACTACTAGTAAAAATAAAAGAAAAACTTTTTTTATTTTTAATTGGACCTTAATCCCTCAAGAAAGTTGTCCAAGAGATCCGTCGTCGGAAAAAGTTAAAACTTTTCTGATTTTTTTTCATTTTTTTCTTTTTCATTTTTTCCTACTAACTCTACACAGTATACTAATACTAAGTTACGAGTCATGAATAACTAAAAAAAGAACTAAGGATTATTCACAAGCATTATACACAGAAAAACATTCCCCCACCCCACACTTATAACATGCATAGTCCCCAATGCATAACAAAATACAAAACACAGGTACGGTGGAAACAAAGACTCCCTGCTAATCTGACCTCTCCGAGTCATACTTAGACTGGTCATCACCAAATGCATATCGCCTGAAGCTTCGGCCTCATCCTCATTCGCACCAAGAGGCACCAACGCCATTGGCCCGGTAACTTCAACACAAGCATCACCCTCTGCATCCGAGCCAACAACTGTATTTTCATCTTCAGATTGGTGAATGGGAATACCAAACACAATCCCCAATATCGCTTTCATGGCCCCAAAAAGCGGGTACTCAGTGTTCAATTATATCCCCTCATCGGCAGTCACTCCAAGCCGTCGCATCATCAAGTTCAGCGACCTGTAGATGTACCTGTTGAAATTCTCCTTGCACTCGTTCCTAGTTGCAGTGCTCAGATTGGTAGTGGTGTCCAACAACGTCGTGATATTCATAAAGCCCTTGTGAGCTTTCTCCACCTCGTCATAACCTTTGTACTCAGGCACCTCAAGAGACAACATTACTCGGTTGGAATATTGCCAAATAAATACCTCTTTACCTTGTGCCCGAACTGAGTATGGGACATATCCCTAAGCATAATCTCACCAATATTGACCCGCCTCCTAGTCATTAAGAAGTAGATCAAGCATACCCGAGCTTGTGTGCATGATGAATTGTGCTCTACGAGCATTAGCCTTGCCTGAACAAAGTACTGCCACACTTTAGCAGTCTTGTTGAAGTCCACCCTTAGAAGCTCATTACGGCTGTGAGCCTTTGTCCTTGTCCACTGTGCATTGGAATCCACACCACAATGTGGGCTCTTCACAAACTTCTTCCGAATCTTTGAGTTGGGACTGTCCACCCCTAGAAATTTGCACAAGTCATCCCTCTCAAGATTCACTTCCTTTACCCTTACCCAAGACATGAACTTATCTGGGTTCCAATTTGCATACAACTCCTTGACCATTGTCAAATTCGAATGGCAAGGACACTCTAACAATTTGTCCATCTTCAAGCTTTTTAGCCGTTCTAACACATGTGGAAAGTTCCTTTCTAAAGCAATTACATTAATACCCATCTCCGAGATATACCTCCATATGGCACGAACGAGTGGTACCATTTGATAGCATCTTCTCGAACAAATTTCAAATTAGGACGTGACCCCGAAGGTGAGTTTCCGGACCCCTCGACTATTTGCTTTCCTTTTGCATGCTTACTAGAGGTGGCCTCACCTTGCTTATGTTTCTTGGAAGGGGGAGCAGTGGTGGAGGACTTCCCCGCACCCTTTGCTTTTCCTGGGCTATCAAGAGCCTTTGCAACTTGCTAAAGAATTACTTCTCATATGATAAAGGATCAAGAAATTCGCCCAAGGTCAAAGTGGAATTCTAAGATGACCCTACACTTAGAATCGAAGGGCATATGAAAAACACTCACATTAGTTTCATAGAATCCCAAACAAGTGGTGTTCAACCATTTCAATAGTTACTCAAAACTTCCCCATGCCAAACAAGCATGCGTCACATATTACACCACTTACCAATTCAATCATTTGAATAGAGCATAGGGCTTGTAGGAATGAAATCGTGAGAAGTTCGCCCCTCAACTATAAGAACTAGTATTATACACTAATTATTCTAAAATACCTCATACAATTCGACATACAATGTACACAAAAATTGCGGGTAGGCGAGTGTATAAGTATAGCCCATACGTATAATATTCGTGCACGAGTTGACAATGGTATGGCATTTAAGCCCTATCAATCCTCGCGTATTGTCATAACACCCCACACTTTGCCAGAAACATCATAAATAAACGTTCGGCTACTCAGACTTTACCAGCGCACAAATTTTTCTCTCAAGCAATTTATCAAACATGTGGTGAGCATCACGTGTTCATTATAGTCCAAAAATGGGGTATCAAGATCACCCTCCCAAATTTGAATGAGGTAGAGGGACTTATAGTTTACTACCTCGTGTAAAACATTACAACAACCAAGTTCATAAAAATCACATACTTGGAACACTCCCCACCAACGTTCTTCAAGTTCTAACCTAGGGGAACTCGGACGGGGAATCTCGTTTGTTGGGGGGGGGGGGAACGGGGAAGTAGTATAGAGGGGAGAGAAACTAAAAGAAAAACAAAAGAAAAGAAGAAGGAGACATACCTGGGCTATCGAGAATGACAGAGTGATGAGGGTAAGAGAGAGGAAGCCGTGAAATAGAGTGAGATATGAGAGATCGTGGAGAGAGAGAGTGACTAAAGGGTTAGGTTTATTTAATTTAAGTGATGAAAGTGGAATGGGTAGTGGGATGGTTATTATTTGAGAAAAAACAGGTATATGGGTTGGGGTCAACGAGTTAAATATTGGGTCGGGGTCAATGGGTCAACGAGTTAAATACATAGAAGAATAAAAATAAAACAAAAAAAATTTGAAACCTTACCTGGCTGCCAGGCTAGCGCGTCGCACTGCCTGTGCGCTGGGGCTAGATTTCGCTTCTAGACACAGCGCCAGTGTAGTGCGAGGCGCTGGCCTGGGCGCTGGGTCACCTAATTTCACCTTCTTCTTTTTTTGAATTCTCCCCGTTCCACCTGAAAATTTTCTACGTCTCTTGCTCGTTCCAATACCGCTCATACCCACAATTTCTGTCAGTACAATGTAAATCAAAACACTATTCTAACATTCTAACTAAAAAGAGATATGTAAATCTACAAAAGCAATAAAAATTGGGTTGCCTCCCAACAAGCGCCTGATTTAACGTCGCGGCACGACGTAGGGTCTCCCCTACTCATCGGCAAGTATCATTTAGTCCTTTGACGATCAATCATACCTCCCAATAATGCTTGACTCTTTGCCCATTCACCAAAAAGGTTCTTTCACCATTTAATGCGCGCAGCTCAATTGCACCATATGGGATGACCTTTACTACCTCAAACGGACCCGACCACCTTGATTTTAACTTCCCATGGAACAATTTGCATTTGGAAAATAATAGTACCTTTTGGCTTGGTTCGAAGTGATGGGGTTGGATTCGCCTATCGTGTCATCTTTTGGTTTTCTCCTTGTAAAGCTTGGCATTTTCATATGTGTGTAGCCTTAACTTATCTAACTCATTCCATTACAAGAGCCTACTCTCGCCCACAGCTTCCAAGTCCATATTCAACTTTTGACTGCCCAATACGCCTTATTCTCAAGTTCTACAGGCAAGTGGCATGCTTTTCCATACACGAGCTTGTACGGAGATGTTCCAATTGGTGTTTTATATGCAGTTCTATATGACCATAAGGCATCACCCAACTTTGTTGCCCAATCCTTCCTATTTACACTCATCGTTTTTCCAATATTTGTTTAATTTCTCTATTTGACACTTTAGTTTGTCCACTTGTTTGCGGGTGATATGTGGTGGTGACTCCATGATGGATCCCATATTTGGATAGAAGGTTATTTAGCAACCGATTGCAATCCCAAACCTCGAAAATATGTTCCTTTTCACAAAAGTGGCCATCTTGGCATCATTTGGTCGGTAAAGCAACGACCTCCACCCATTGTGATATGTAGTTCATCACTAGCAAAATGTCTTGTTTCCTCTTGAAAATGGGAAGAGTCCCATAAAACCTATGCCAGCACATCAAAAATCTCCACCTCCAAGATATTACTCAATGGAATCTCATGCCTTTTTGTGATTGTTCCTGTTCTTTGGCACTGATCACACTTCTTAACAAACACATGTGCATTTTTTTAATAAAGTGGGCCAGTAGAAGCCCGACTATAATCGCTTATCACCTCCATGATGAACTCCATAAGGTGAGGCATGGAAATCATATAACACTTGTTCCACCTTCTTTTCGGGAATGCACTTCCTCATCAACTTATCGGCACATTGTCTATACAAGAATGGCTCATCCCAGTAGTAAAAGTTCACATTATGAAGGAACCTCTTCTTGGCCTGAGACTAGATTTCTGGAGGGAAAACTCCACTCACTATGTAGTTCACATAATCTACGTACCATGGGGCAGGGTCATGTGTGATGGCAAAAAGTTTCTCATCGGGAAATGTATCCTTAATTTCCCCCCTTCTTCCACGTGCTCATAGTTCTCCAACCAAGACAGGTGGTCTGCCATTTGGTTTTCTATGCCCTTCCTATCTTGTATTTATACATCAAATTCCTGCAACAATAAAACTCAGTGTATCAATCTAGCTTTGGACTTTTTTTGTAAAAAAAAATAGATACCTAATTGTTGCACGATCGGTGTGAACTATGACTTTTGTTCCCACCAAATACACAACCTCCAATAACTCCTTCTCAGTGGTAGTGTAATTTAATTATGCATCATTAAGAGTCTTACTCGCATAGTATATGGAGTGAAACATCTCATCCCTTTTTTTGATCCACCACTGCTCCAATAGCATGATCACTTGTATCACATATGAGTTCAAACGGCAAGGACCAATCCAGTGCCACAATGATTGGTGCAGCCACCAACCTCTTCTTGAGTTCATCAAACACCTTCAGACAGGCCTCATCAAATTTGAATACCACATCCTTTTCGACCAACCTGCATAAGGGAGTAGCAATTTTAGAAAAATCTTTAATAAAACGTCTATAGAAATATGCGTGTCCCAAGAAACTACTGACACCCTTAATAGAAATGGGTGGTGGTAGTTTTGCAACTGCCTCTACCTTAGACTTATCAACTTCAATGCCACTACTTGAAACTCTATGTCCCAGAACAATTCCCTCTTGCACCTGAAATGGCATTTTCCCCAAATCAGTATCAAATTCGTTTCTTCACCTTGACCGAATTTTTCAAACAATCATCATAAGAAGACCCAAAGACTGAGAAGTCATTCATGACGACTTCTACAAACTTTTCCAACATATCGGTGAAATGATGATCATGCACCTCTAGAAAGTGGGCGGTGCATTCAAAGACCGAATGGCATTCTCTTGAAAGTAAAAGTACCATAAGGCCATGTAAAGGATATTTTCTATTGATCTTCTAGGGCTATAACAATCTGACTGTACACCGATATCCATCAAGGAAGCAGTAGTACTCATGTCCAGTGAACCTGTCCAACATTTGATCAATAAATGGGAGGAAAGTGATCCTTGTGGGTGGCTTTGTTGATATTCCTTTAGCCAATACAGACTCCCCATCTCGTCACAGTGCGAGTATGAATTTGCTTATTTTTGTCATTCTCTACAACAGTTATCCCGCCCTTTTTAGGCGCACATTGCACTAGACTTACCTAATTACTGTCTGAAATAGGAAAGATGATACCAACATCAAGTAACTTGATTATTTCTTTCTTCACGACCTTTTTCATGATGGGATTCAACCTCCTTTGTTGTTCGACACTTGGAGGAGTCCATCTATCGGAAAATTTTATGCATGCAAAATAATAGACTGTCCCTTGATATCAGCAATTGTCCACCCAATAGCCCTCTTATACTCACGAAGCACTCGTAGAAGCTTTTCTCTTGCAAAGTAGTCAAGCTAGATAAGATAATCACTGGAAGTGTTTCAACACATCCCAAGTAAGCATAGCGTAAGTGTGCTGGTAGAGGCTTGAGCTCCAATTTTAAGGCTTCTTCAATATATTGTTTAGGAGAATCCAATGTCACTGGTCGATCTAACTCCTCGAATCTTCCAAGCCCATGAACATACTTGCACGCCATGTTAAGAACTTGCTCAATTTCCATCAACTCATCTTCCCTTTATTCTTCATTCTCCAATAAAGCTCGTACAAGGGGGTCTGTGAGGCTTATATAGGGCATCATCGTGGTCACATTATTCTCCACAACCATAATCATGACCATCTCTTTATAGTGGACTGGCAACTTGAGTGTTTTTTAAACATTGAAAACCTTTAGTCGATCACCCACTCTCATTGTTATTTGCTCCTCACAAACATCAATAATAGCTCAGCCCGTGGCTTGGAATGGATGCCCCAAAATTAATGGGACTTCCTCATCAGGCTCATAGTCTAAGATAATGAAATCAGCCGGAAATATGAAAGACTCCACTTGGACTAACACATCTTCAATCACCCCTTATGGGCTAGCCAGAGATCGGTATGCTTATTGCAATATCACTGTGGTGGGTCGAGGCTTCCTCAATCCCAATTGTCTGAACACAGATAATGGCATCGGGTTTATGCTTGCTCCAAGATTCACATAAAGCTCGCCCAACTATGCTTGCCAATCGAGATCTGAATAATAGAACTCCCTGGATTCTTCAACTTCTGAGGTAGCTTGCTTTGGATTCATGAACTATATTCTTCCGTGAGTGCCACAGTTTTGAACTCAGATAACCTCCTTTTGTTTTCCATGATGTCTTTGATATATTTTGCATATTTGGGCACTTCCTACAAGATTTCTACCAAAGGAATATTGATTTGTACTTGCTTCAAAATGTACAGTAATTTCTTGTACGCAGCGTTGTCCTTAACATTTTGCAATCTCTGCAGGAAAGGGGGCGGTGTCTTAACTACTATAGGTGATGGTCATGGTGGCTTTGCCACCCTCTTCTTTTGTCGGCCTTTCTTCAACGATTTCTTTTGGTGCCTCATCTTCCACATTAACTTGTTTTTCAGCAAAACTAACTTGTTTTTTCTTCTTTTTGGAGGGCACATCCACCAACTCTCTTCCATTTTGCAGTGTCTCGGTATTAACGCCTTGAGTGTCACTTGGAAGGGCCCCAGCTGGCAGAGTATTTTGGGAACTAGCAAGTTGCCCCATTTGTCGTTCTAGATTACGAATAGTTGTTGCTTGATTCTAATTGTCAACCATTATCTTCTTTAGCGTCTCTTCCATATTACCCATTGGGTTGGTAGGTTGTTCAACCTATGGTGGTCGAAATTGCTGTTGAGGAGCTTGTGGCATATATTGATTCTAAGTACCTTGATTTCCATCCCATGAAAAGTTTGGGTGGTTCCTCTGGTTCGAATTGTAGGTGTTCCCATACTGGTTTGTCTATCTTTAATTTGAATTACTCACAAAGCATATTGACTCGGTATTTGCTGGGCATAGATCACTCGTGTTACCTTCTCCACAAACTTCACAAAATGCATGCATTTGCTGCACTAGTTGGGCTTGTTATTTATTGAGAACCATGGCCATTTTGTTGAACTGATTGGCCAAAGTAGCAACATGTGCCGACAATGCAGAAACAACATCTAACTCAAGGACCCCCACGATTTTATGGACTGTATGTCTGCCTATTTCTCCTTGCCAATCAGGATTACTCTTGGAGAATTTGTTCAACAACACATATTTCATCAGAACTTTTCTCCAACACTTGACCATCGGCTGCAACATCTACCACGTTTTGGTCTCAGGGTGTAGCCCTTCCATGAAAGTATGAGACAACACCTCACTACTCTGATTATGATGAGGAAAATCCCAAAGCAATCCCTTGAACCTCTCCCAAGAAGAATATAAGGACTTGCCCTCCCTCTGTTTAAAAGTGACTATCTCACTTCTAATTTTTGCAGTCATCCCTGAAAGGAAGAAGCGTGCTAATAATTTGTGAGCTAGATCATTCCATGATGCAATAGAGTTAGTCGGTTCCGCCTTCAACCATATCTTCGCTTCGCCCAAAATAGATAAAGGAAATAGTGCGAGTCTCACATAGTCTAGTATGACTCCATTTATGATATAAGTATCACTTATCTCTAAGAAGTTCAAAATATATTATTGTGGATCCTGATGTGGTAGACCCATAAATTGTTCGTTTGCATGTAACAGCTGAATCATGCTCTGTTTAAGCTCAAAATGCCTGGTGATTTAGGATTCACGATGTTATATGTGATATTAGCAATGCTGGGCATCACCACTTCTTGCACCGCCAATAGTTGTGTGTCTGCCATCTCCACAAATAGTTGAACAAGTGCCTGAAGATTATTTACGTCCCTTGCTTCTCTCAACCTTCTGTGAGATGTTCTCTTAGGTTTTAGGTCAAAACCTTGAATTCTATCTTGGCTCATCACATTCAAACACAATTCCTAAGATTAGAGAAACCAACAAGAAAAGTTGGACTTAACGAAATAAACAACAAAACCTAAAGCTAGTAAAGAAGTCAATGTTCAAGTCTCCGGCAACGACACCAAAAATTTATTGCTACAAAATGCACACGTAAGTATACATGGTTAACAAGTAATATAATGATCAGTAGAGTGTCGAAACCACAAAGACTTGTCATTAACTACCTACTAATTTCAACTCAAATTGTTACCAAGTCAAATCGGGAAATGGTTGAGTTTTGTTACTACTAACTAAAGAAAGCAACTTTAAAAGGCAACTAAATTAGCACAGCGGAAAATTGGGTGTGTTGTGAATTTAATAGAGATAAACATTCTAGGGTTGTGATCGATTAACCAATCCTATTATGTTCTAGTCAATTCCCCATTTATGCAATTCGATTTAGAGTTGTTAATTAATCGAGTAGTGTGTTCTTATAGTACTTCCCCAAATTTCTATGCGCCTTCCCAAAAGGATTAACGCCTATATTTCTATGAAATTAATCTATCAAGAATGCATTAAGATCACAATGTTCAATTAAGCATGGTGATTCGGTATAATCCTATTCTAACCACAAATCCGCCCCCTACTTTAGAGATAAGATCATGCCCTCTTTAATTCTCCTCTAATCTAAACGTAGATTTATCAAGCGCAATTCAGATAGTCGATAAAACTTGACTGTTGGCCACACAATCAAGCAATTAGGCACAAAATTGAAGAAACAACCATATGAAGCAAATTGTAATCAACAAGAAGTTAACGTCAAACAATAATATTCATGGCTACATCACAACCCAGAACTAATAGGTCTTAGCCACTCATGATAGTACTAAACTAATTCACAAGTGTTTGAATGATTGAAAATACTAAGAAGAATGAAGGAAAATCGATAATCCTCGCACCCAAGTGTTCCTCACGTGTATTCAGCTCTCAAAGTCGTGTCTCCCCCTCCAAATTAGATTTAGAACTCCTTTTGTACGAGTTGGGGTCGTGTAAGGCTGTCAAAACCAAGTCCCAAGCAAATTAGGAAAAAGCCCGAACCCAGCGTCAAGGGCAGCACATTGCGCTAGCCCTGCGTTAAGCTGGGAGCTGAAAAATTTCGGGCTTGCCCGCAATGCCTCAGGTAGCATGTCGCGCTTGCCTAGGCGCTGCCTTATATATTTTCTCTCTTTTTGCTCTAACTCTCGCCCTTTCGTTCCATATCACTTCCGATTGGCTCGTACACATAATAACATCATAATTCAGCTTAAATTATCTCAACACACATGCAAATACATAAAATTCGAGTAAAATGCGAGGCAACGTGCATATAAATACACATACTTTTAGCCGAATATCAAGAAAGACTTGCTTGGTCTTCATATCTTTGACAAAGAAGGTAGAGTTAGTGAATCTTATGTATTAATTATTATCAGCACAAGGATGCTGAATAGATAGAATATTCTTTTTGAGAGCGGGAACATATAGAATATTATTAAGAATTTTTTTTTTGATTTTGTAGGAATAGAAGACAAACCATTGGAGATAATAGGAAGGAGATTACTGTTGCCCACTATGATTTTTTTTGAGCTACTGTAATGGGAGGAAGATGGAAGAAGTGAAGCATCACTGATCATATGTGCCAAAGCCCCAATGTTAGGATACCAAATTGTAGGTTGAACCTCTTCATGGCTTAGGGCAGCTACAAACTTCAGAATAGCATTGGAGTCATATGAGTGATTGAACCTATTTTTGCACTCTAATGCAGTGTGATTATAATGAAAGCAAATTTGACATTGCTCTTCAGGATTGGGAGTATACGGAGAATGACCCAATTTTATCATAAGGTTGAAAATAAATGGTTCGGAGGTCGACAATGCTTTTGAGGAGAAAATGATTGAGAAGGATTTCCACATCCTCTTCCATTAGAATGCCTACCATTTTTACTATGACTACGTCCATGTTGTTTCCCCCTAATGAATTGATTATCACTATTAGGTTGTCCTTGAATAGTTGTAACTAAAATAGTGGTTTGTGAACATAAATCTTATATAGGGGTGTTCTTCATTTGTGCCTCTTCTGTAAGTAACAATGGTCTCAAAGAAATAAAGGAAGGCAGATTGCCACCAGCGTTGAGTCTACACACAAATGTACGATAAGACGGAGGAAGGCCTTGCAAGACTTGACTGACAAAATCATTCTCGGTAATGAACTTACCTATAGCCTTAAAGGAGCAAGCCATAGAGTGGAGTTGTTGCAAGTAATCTTCCATTGAGAGAGACCCTTTCTTGAAATTTTGAAACTTAGATTTAGGTGAATCTCAAGGAGGACACTTGGTCAAGATACAAGGATGCCAAAGTATGGCAAGCATCCTTAGATGTTTCACAAGAAAAATCGAGAAGAGTATCAAGTACGAGTGGAGAAAGGGTTGCATTATCCAACTAATTGTAATTGTATCACACTGAGTCCGTAGCTTGAATTTAGGATGATCAAGTGAAGGACATGGAATAGAGTCATCAATCATGGAAAGACAATTGTGACTGTGACGATCCGATAGGTCATTTTGAGCGCTAGCCTTAATTTCTGTGTCCGAGACCTCTTATAGATTCCTTTGATATTTATCGATTTACGTGCATGGTCTTTGTTGTTTTTCCAAAAATCTTTTAAGTAAAATTTTCAAGAAAGTATGATTTTTGGCCTAAAATGATTTCAAGAAAGTAAAATGTTGACCACAGTCAACATTTTTGATAAACGACCCCGGATCGGTATTTTGACAATTCTAATAAGTTCGTATGACGCTTTTTGACTTGTACGCACGTTTCGTTGAGGTCTGGGGTGACCCGAGCGTATTTTGGCACGTTATTTAAAAATTTATGAAGATGAGTTTTAAAGTGAAATTCTTGAGTTTTGATGATCAATTCGTGTTAATTGATGTTATTTTGTTAATTTGAGGTAGCGAGCAAGTTTATAGGATATTATTACACTCGTGTGCTTGTTTGATTTGGAGCCCGAGGGGTTCGGGTGAGTTTCGGGTGCATTGCAGAACGGTTTGGGATTGCTGGTGCTAACTGCTGGTATTTAGCCTCTGCAGATCTCGCATTTGCGAGGTCTGGCTCTCATTTGCGAACTTGATTTTGCGGTCAATGGATGTGATATAGGTGTTGGGCTGGGTGTCCTCGCATTTGCGAGGAAAAGATCGCTTTTGCAGAGGTTGGTCAGTCGCTTTTGCAAACATTTTGGTCGTATTTGTGACCACTGGGCATTTAGGATAGCTTCGCATATGCGAAGCTATTATCCGCATTTGCGAAGGTGGGCATTTTGCATTTGTGATAGAAATGTCGCTTTTGCGACTCCACTGGGCCTGATGCACTGATTGCATTTGCGATCAGTGTGTCGCATTTGCAGGATTTGCGAACAAGTGTTCAAAAATGTGACACCTGCAGCTGGGTAAAAGAGGGAAAAATGGGACTTAGCTTATTTTATCATTTTTTAACACTAAATACTCTAGAGGCGATTTTCTTGAGAGCTTTTCTTCCCAAAATTATTGGTAAGTAAATTCAACTGGTTTTCAATCAATTCTCATTACTTTTCATGAATTTTTAACATCAAATCTAGGAATTTCATGGTAGAAATTAGGAGTTTTGGATAGAATTTAGGAATTTTATAAATTGAGATTTAAACTTCGAATTGAGGTAAGATTTCAAAGAAAATCATATATCTGGGCTCGGGATGAATGGGTAATCGGATTTTGGTCTGAATCTTGGATTTTGACCAAGCGGTCTCGGGATTGACTTTTGTTTACTTTTTTATTTATCTAAAGATTGAACCTTTTTCATTCGTGGGCAGTATCAAAAGCTTGTTTTGATTTTTTTGAATGATATTTGGCTAGATTCGATTGGTTTGGAGGCTTGTTATAAAGGAAAAGTCGTGGTTGAGTATTGATTCGAATGCAGAAAGAGATAAGAATCGTGTTTAACTTTGACTTGAGGGAATTTTAGACTTGTTGGTATATTTGTTACGTGAATTATATGTGGGGATGGTGTATATGCGAGGTGACAAGTGCATATGTGCTATCATGGGTTAAAACATGCGGGTTGGGCTATTTACCTTTATATCTTTAGTCATTTTATGTTATACTTCGTTACACGCTTTGATTTGCTACATGTCCTTACTTGTTGTTCATGCCTCACTTGTTATTCATGTCTTACTTGTTATATGTTAATTAATTGTTACATGTTTCGGTCTATTCATTCTTCAATCAATACATGTTTACCTGCTATATGTCCCTACCTATATTAATTGTATATCTTCATTAATTCATGTCTTTGCTTGCCTTTATTGTCCTTACCTTACTCGTGCACTTTATCATGTTATATCGATTACGAGAGTCATTTAGCTGTTCTTGAATTAATGAATTGACGAGATTTGTGATTACGAGGTATTGGTTATTCTCTGTTTGTACTGGTAGTTCCTTGATGATATGTACGCTTTATTTCCCATTTTTGAGTTGAGATTACATTACTGATTGTGTTGAGTTATTTATGTTTATGAGTTGATATTGAGAACGGATTATACGCCGCAACAGTATTGAAATAAAGTGAAATGGGACTGGGTTGCACGCCGCAACAGATAATGATATGATATTGGAATCAGGTTGCACGACGCAACAAATATTGTGTTTATCAGGTTGCAGGCCGCAACATAGTATGATGTGTTATAATTGTTGGTAGTTGTAGTACCCTATTTCTGTACTGTGATATGAGGTTACAAGATGATGTTATTCTGGGGCCCTCTGTTAATTGACCTTCGGGTCTCGTACTTATGAGTTTACAACTTGTCTATACTTCAATTTTCTTTTATTATTATTATTATTATTATTATTATTATTATTATTATTATTATTATTATTATTATTATTATTATTATTTGTACAGGTTTATAGTGAGTGTTCTGTCATAGCTTCGTCACTACTTCGTCGAGGTTAGACTCGATACTTACAAAGTACATGGTGTCGGTTGTACTCATACTACACTTCTTGTGCGGATCTCGGTGTTGGTCCCAGCGGTGCTTAGTGGAGATTGCTCGGATCCGACTTTCACAGGAGACTCGAGGTAGAGCTGCATGACGTTCGCAAGCCTTGAAGTCCCATTCTACTCTGTTTTTACTATTTATCTAGTTTCAGACAATTGTACTTCATTTCAAACCATATTAGTAGTATTCTAGTCGCTCAGTTACTTGTGACTCTGGATTTCTGGGAGTAGCATAGACTGTGTTACTTATGTATTTGTTTCATGTATTTCAGAGTTTATTAATTGTTAATTATCATTATCATACTTTTAAATTGTTAAAATTGGTTAATACTTTATCTAACGTCGGCTTGCCTAGCAAGTGGATGTTAGGCGTCATCACGGCCCCGAGGTTGAGATTTCATGTCGTGACAGTGACTCTTTAACACAATAAGAAAAACTTTCTTCCATGTTAAGTAGTTCAAATAGGTTAACTCAATGGAAACAAATCCTTTGATGTTTGAAATGGTTGGAGGAGGAAGCGGAAGGCCAAGGGAAGATTGAGAGGGGAACGACTGAATTGAGGAGTAAGTAATAGTTTCAGAACCCATGGTTGATCGAGTGGCTTCTGATATCATGATGAAGCAAAGATTTGATTTAAAAAAATTAATTTGAAGAATAGGCCAATTTATGGCTCCTTCTCATTGCACATATTTATACAAATACAAATGTCTAGTTCGGTACACAATACAAACTCTAGAAACTTATTTATATCTTCCATAACAACTTGCTTGCTTTTTCTATCTTCTTCATATGCTATTTATCGCACACCACATGCTTCTGGGCTCACAAACATAATTTTTCAATTTTTCAAATTCTTCTTCCACCTTAGACATTTGGTTCAAGTCATCTACAAAAATTTCTCCGTTCAAGAAATAAAAACATTGTCTCAAGGTTTGATAATACCATACTAATATTATGTATAGCAGTGATATGTTGTTGATATGCAAGCGAGGGTCATGTACTCTATCTAGATATGTGTCCAGCAGCAACTTGGAACGAACGGAGCTGAAGAAGTGCTTTTGGGAAGAAGCAATTTGTGTTTGGCTACTTAATTTGAAAAGCACTTTTGAGTAGTAATTAGTGTTTGGCCAAGCTTTTGAAAACTGCTTCTAAGTGTATTTTTCTCAAAAGTGCTTCTCAGAAAAGTGCTTTTGGAGAGAAGCTACTTTTTTCTGCTTCTCAAAAACTACTTCTGTTTCTCCTCAAAAGCACTTTTTTCCCTCACAAAAGCTTGGCCAAACACCTCAATTTTTGGCCAAAAGTGCTTTTGGCAAAAAAAAGCACTTTTGGCCCAAAAAAAAACTTGGCCAAATAGGCTATACAAGTTCTAGCAAGAAAAAAAAAGATGAGCACTTGGGCCACGGAGCCAACATTTGAGACAAGGGTAAATGAGGTTATACATGTAGTAAACTCCTCCTTGTTGGCCAGTTACTAGAGATTCTTAATTATTTCATTTTCTCAGTTTAGCAATGGTTTTGTCTCAGGACCTTTTACCTTTTTTTTTTTTTTTTTTTTTTGTCACGTGGTAGTTAGAATCAATTCATCTTTATCTACTTCTACTCATGTAGGGAGGAAATCTCAATGTCACTAGGGCACCATATCTACTAAAGAGAAACGGATTAATACAACCAGAAGGTTCAACTAAGTGTTAAGCTTAGCGATAGTTTATTGTTATCGCATGTGATATATGTATCGGAAGAAAATTAAGGATGACCATACAAATTAGCTTTTGAAAGTTATTTTAAAGATTATATTTTCATAAGAATCTATAATTTATTGAGACTTGGGACTTGTACATGATCTGTGTGACACATTTGCATATGTAAATTTTGAATGATAGTTATTCATGATTTTATTATTTTGTAACTTGAATTTATGAAGCCAAAGTCTTGTTATGTATCAAATTTAGTTATTTATCTAACCTTAGGGATGAATGACAAGTTAATCGATTTATTATTTGATACTTGAAAGTTTAGATTTCATGCCTAGTATGAGCTTAGAATGGTACTATATGTAAAAATATTCTTTTACTATGTATTGATATGATCCAGTATGGTAGTTTATTTCAATAGGTGTTGCACATTTCAATTTAATAATCTTACACATGTATTTTTAAGGGATTTTATGATATTGTATCATGGAAAAATATTGTCTTTTGAACCCTTGCTCACATGGGCCTATTTACGATAATAAATTATAGTAGAAATGTGCTAATTTAGATATCTAAAATGTTTGTTAATACGCTTGAAACTTGAACTCCTTTTCAAATCTCATGTAGAGATGCTTAAATAGTTCTTCTTTTCAACTTAGTTAGAGCTAATATCCTAAAATCCGTCTAAATTATATAATTTTTATCACTTGTCTGCTTAAACTATCACATGTCCCAAAAAAATCATGAACTTTATCCCCCTTCATAATAGAATTCCCTCGTTACTTATGTGGCATAATGTGTGTAATAAATTGTCAAAGAAAACGTGAAGGCTGAAAAAGCCATAAAAAATGGCCCACCCAACAGTGTCTAAATGCTAATTGGCCCTTCTTTAAAATTTATATTTTTTTTTTTATTTTTTCCTCTTTTTTTTATTTATATATATTTCACCTTTCTTCCTTATTTTTTCACCTTTCTTCTCCATTTTTTCATCTTTCTTCTCCATTTTTTCATCTGAATCCACCTAAAATTCTCCCTCTCTTGTTATTTTGAGTTTATTTCTTACCTTTCTCGTTTTATCAATCCTTCATTTCTTACCCAAATTTATTTGAAAGAATCAACACCCTATGTGTAGCTATCTTCTTTAACAACTTAGATATCTCCTTTCAACAATCTTCAGAATTTTAAGTCAGTCAAAACCCTAATTCTTATATCGATTCACGATTAGAACCCTAGTTTTTATCCCGATTTTCGAATAGAAGCAAGAATAGACAGAGCAATCGAGGTTAGAACTATTATAAATGTAAAAAACCGCTACTGAGAGAAGGTGTAGAGATTTTCCGATGAGAGCAAAGAGAAAATGACTTTTTCACAATTGACCGACTGGTTTTAATCCTAGCCCTTTTTTTTATCGGGCAATTATTTACGATGAATTAATAAAAAATTAATTAAGTCTGCTTTTGAGATTAAGCTACAAATATCCACGTAGATTGGCACATGGTAGATTTTAAAAATAATTTGGAACGTGTATTATATGCACTAGTAAGAACGCGACGAAGGGGTTTTATTATGAAAGGGGATATAGTTTAGGGCGTTTTCGGGGACAGATGATAGTTTAAGTAGGCAAGTGACAAAAGTTATGTAGATTAGGAGAGTTTTAGGGTATTAACTTTGTCACGACCCAATTCCCACTACAGGTCGTGATGGGCGCCAACGTCGCCGTTAGGCAAGCCAACGGTGAACTATCCATTTAACTATTTATTTTATTACTATTAAAATCAAGGCTTTTATTAAATAAGGGAATTTTTTTTATAGATAAATAAGGGAATTAATTCTTAGAAAATCGTGGATATACAAAATATTAGTAAAACATATATTAGGCAAGTCCATAAACATCTACTAGAAAATCCCAAAACCCAGTGTCACAAGTGCATGAGCATCTACTAGAACAATACAACACTACTACAATATCTGTTGGGGATAGAAAATAGATAGGATTAAATAAATGGATATGATGGAGACTCCGTGTGCTGCGGATCGTAGCATGGAATGCAGCTTACCAAAAAGTCCCCTCAACAGCTGTGCCAATGCGCCAAGATAACCACCAAGTGTACATGTCTCAGTACCTGCACATTCAGTGCAGAAGTGTAGCATGAGTACGTAAATCAACGCGTAGCCAGTAAGTATCTAGCCTAACCCCAAAGAAGTAGTGACGAGGGGTCGACATCGACACTTACTAGCGGTCCAATAATTCAGATGTAATAAAAATAAACAGGTATGAGGCATGACAAGTAAAACAGTGAGAACAAATATAAGTACATAATGCAATCCTCGACTGAATAGTGAACACGAAGTCCTCAAATGCCAGGTACTTCCTCAAATGGAATACATAATGGTCAACATCGAATAAAAGGTCACATATCAAGTCACGGAAAACTCACGGGTACACTGACTTCATATCAAGTATTACGCACGATTCTGCCGAGGCGAGCGACCTCGTCCTACAAGAGTAAAGGCACGAGTTCTTGCCGTGTCCTACGGCCCGATCCCTGCTGAGGTCGTTCAGCCCGATCCCATAATCGTGTACACTGCCGATGGTGGACTCGCATGAACCATAGATGCATCTCATAATACTGCCAAGGTCGTACGGCCCGATCCATAACAGTACTACTGAGGCGTTCAGCCCGATCCCATAGGAATAGTGAAACTTAACGGATCATTGGCCCCACTCACGAATATATGTGTGAGTTGTGAAATGCTAGAAACTTTGGGACAAATATGTACAACACGGTAGTAATCCGTCAAAGGAAGTGTAATCTCTAGTGCAAATCAAGTAACTCGCCAAATATCTAAAATTGCAAGTCCGATAATTTACGCAAGCCTAGTCTCAGGCAAAAATATAAATTAAAATATTTAGACCGACAAGAATATCTCAAATATTGCAATTAAAGCATGGCTTAAGTCTAAATCTACCCAGACCTAATCAGGATTTCTAGCATACGCACGGACACTTGTCACCTCATACGTGCGTAGCCTCCACAACATGTAGCACATAGAATATATATACCACCTACAGGGTAAATTTCCCCTCATAAGGTTAGACATGAGACTTACCTTGCTCCGAAATCTGATAACCGGCTCTAACTCCTCTCTAACTCCTCAAACCAATGCCAAACAATCTAAAACTAGTCAAACAACGTGCAAACCATTCAAAACATACTCAAAAACTCGTAATTTAACAATCTATATCAATTCCCAACTCCACTCGAAAAGTCAACAAAGTCAACCCCCGCGCCGACATACCTGGATTTTGAAAATTATTAAAAATAAATATTACGCATAACTTATATAGTCTATATCCATAAAATCATCCAATTTCGTCCATGAATTGACCCTCAAATCAAGGATTTACCATTTCTCAACTTTGGGACTCAAAACCCTAAGTTTTTTTTACAATTCAAATACGGATAAAAATAATAAATAAGGGAAATAATCATGTGAAAACAACAATGTAAAGGTTATATATTTAGCCCCTCGTTGATATGAGAATAACGCCGCAAAAATCACCTCAAACGGAGCTCTAGAACTCAAGATATGCTCAAAATACCAAAATACTCGGTTTAAAACACTGCCTAGGTGATTTTTATTCATCGCCTTCGCGGGACACCTTCGCGTTCGTGAAGAGAAATTTTTTGCGTTGACCACTCAACCCAAAATTCCTTCTTCGCGGCAAGACCTTCGTTGCGTTCGCGAAGAACAAAAGTTCACACCAGAAACCAGCAATCTTTTCTGACACGGAAATGGGCATAACTCTTTCATACGACCTCGAAATTCGACGCTTCTTGTTGCTATGGCTCCATAATTACGATACGTATCTAATGATTCAATCCAATCACAAATCAAAGATCTTTTGCTCAATATGGTACCCTTTATGCCAAAAGAAACGACCCCGAAACATCAAATAAGAGCGCAGCTCAATCCAAACCCATCCGAAACTCACCGAAATTAAACCAAAACTTGCAGACAAGTCAAAAATCATCATAAAAACCTGTCGAAACTTTTAAATCATGAATATGAACTCGTTAAGTCCACTATTTGACCATGGTAAACTCATTTTCTTAAACTTAACTAATATGCAACTTAAGTGTCCGAATCACTCGTAAACATTCCGGATCATGACCAAATTTCACACACAAGTTCCAATCAATAAAGTGAACCTATCCAAGGTCTCGAAATACCACCCGGAGTCTGATAACACCAAAGTACACTCTAAGTCAAACTTAGCAAATTTTAAACCTTCAAATGCAAACTTCCGATAATAAGCGCCGAATCGCTCCCGGACCATCCGATACTCAACCCAAACATACGCCCAAGTCCGAAATCACCTTATGAACCTATGGGAACTTTCAAATCACGATTTCAAAGTCGTTTACTCAAAAGTCAAACCTTGATCAACGCTTCCACCTTGAAGATTCTGAATTGAGAATTATTCTTCCAAATCAACCCCGCACTCCTTGAAAACCAAAACCAACAACACGTACAAGTCATAATACATAAAGTCAATCTACTCAATGCTTCAAACCGCCGAACGACGTGTCTAGGCTCAAAACGACCGGTCGGGTCATTACATTCTTCCACATTTAAACATACGTTCGTCCTCGAACGTGCCAAGAATCGTTCCCGAGTTGTCCAAAATAATTGTTTAACACCTCGTGCACCTACCCGTGCCACCACAACCTATATGAGCATACTAGCTTGAGCCAGACTGAGGATTCTTCCAGCTACCTTAGCCCTCAAGCCTTAGAACAAAATTCCAACATCCGAAATTATCTACCAGGCCTGATTCCAACATGCGAACATCGTATCAATCTCGACTCACTGAACCAAAACATGATCTACGCACCCATGCTGCAATCACATAATACACAGCATAACTCATTTGCCATGGTAACTTCCTCCAACCGCAACGATTGCAAATTCACGAGTCTGTTGCTCGTAATATACCTCATAACACATGCAAGTCATGTTCCAACTCTCGCAATACTGAAATGATGAAATAGATGCATAGAAACCATTAACCACTCGCCAAATCAATAACCCATGGAGTCTCTTCGCTTGGCAGGAATCGTTGCCTCATTATGAACTGCTTAGTGACATTTTCCACCCCAAAATACATTATACAAATCCGATTGAACTGATTTCAGGTCCAAAAACCTCGTCCCACCCAGCTCAGCTGCTCGGGCAATAAGCCACCTCGAACACCGTCTAAAATCTCATACGACGCCACCAATGCGCCAATAAGCTACAATTCAAATATGAACAATAAGGGAAGACGAACTCCGGTAAAGAACTACCCAGCCCGCATAACATTCAAATCAACTAGACAAACGCCATGAACTCATCACATGGGTAAGAACGAAACACACGAAATAAGTATAAGGATCTGCTCCTAGTATCTCACTTTTGTGGCGTGCAACCCAACCTACACATCATACCAGTGGCAACGTGCCACCCGATCCACACATAACAATTAATAAGGAAATACCTACCAAGCCAAAATGCTCATACCCACGAAATGCCCGAATATCAACCACAAGCATGCAAAGTGCATAACCATACCCCTGGGGAGACAGATAGGGTCATGTGCTACAAAAGCCAAGCACGACTAAGGTGCATCAAACAACCAACATCTCGAGAGCTATCTCTCTCATATTATACCACATCTACATAGGTCACAACATACGTGTGAATAATCAAGCCGTCTCACAACCCACATGGCATAAGAGAGTAACACATGAAATATACGGCAACATAAATATCATCCACTACGCCTGAAGACTCATCCATAAGCAATGATATGCTGAATAAGCATATCTGATCTGGTGTAGAATATACGTTCACATTAGGCCTACCAACTGACCTCAAGCCGATTCCGATCATCCCATAATAGGTCAATAACCTTCCAAAGATCCACAATGACCTTATTCATGACACAAACGATCAACCGTCAAATCCATAACAAACTTTCATAGTACGCAACGAAAGGAATAGAGCGTCTCTCAGACATAAACTCTCCAATCAGCGACAGTACCAGAATCTCCATACCTGATTTTAATATCTACCATTTTAAATGACTGAAACATCACACTTACACAGTCGTCCAGGCAGCAAAACTGCACATCTGTGGCTACCAACCATACTATTACTGCAATGCAGATCAAGAATCCGTAAATCAATACACAATGCCTCTTCCACAGAACACCATTCTCAGGTGACACAAAATAGCGACATCATACTCTGAACATCTAAAATCTTCCGCCGCTCCTCCAAACTCGTGACATTCTTATCAAAACCGAACTGCAACCTTGATCCTTAACTTTCAATCTCCATACCGCTCACTACACCTATCATGCTGCTACGCGAAAGTACAAGAATTTTATCATAACCCCTGAACCACCAGTAGAATAAACACTTCATCGGCTAGAAATCTTTCACTTAACCCATTTCAGAAGAATAATTGCAACATGCAGCCAAATTCCCATAACCAGAGAAAATGCAAATCTCAAGTCATGGTCTATACCGCCATAACTCTTCCGAGATCCATTTACACATAATAAAGCCATCAGAATCAAATACCTCCAAATCAATCAAATTACGGTGGCTATCAAGCCCGCACGTACAACCACGAACCACCTGTATAGCCTTACCACACCGAAGGAACCAATCATTTCCACAACTATGCTGATTCAAACCACTACTAACTAACTCAACTTCTTTCGATTTACTCTTGACTTGCCTTGGACAAAATAGCTCTATGAAAACACATAACAGACCTCGAACAACACCCATCCCGAGTGACCCAAATCACAAGACCACGTTGTCTCAATGCCCTTAAGCCATTTTATACCCTCCTCATGCACTCAATTGTATCTCCAACCAATACACCCGTTCTGAAATACTTCTGTGAATCCAAAGTAGTTCCTCCCATTTCTCTAACACTACACTGCAACCCAATGATAACATAGAAATTCTCCAAGTACCCTTCATACTCTGCTGCAAAACCCAATCCTTAGCCACATAATGAACCCAAAAATCCTTAAGCACCACACCTTAAATCTCGAATCCACTAGAACCATTATTGAAAGTCACCTATTTTTAGCTACTCCCGAATATATATAACCAGACAACTAGTGCTCCGTTAGCACACGAATACTCCAAATAAGCAACCGAATGAATCCTTTCCTTTATACATCACATCCACAAGAAGTATAAAATTTGAGTCATTCCACAACCTTCACATATTAATAAGGTGAAACGTAGCACACATCCATCAAATTCCTTGCTCGAATTACCCTTGATGTTTTTTCCCCTTAGTCATACTAATCTACCAATGTACCGATAACCCAAAACTACAAAGGCACATAACCACGTGACCCAATCATAAAAGGTAGGCTCCCTCACTTAATTTTAAGCCACAATCACATAAATCAAGAACCCACAATGATTTCTCCTTCTAGCTACAATGATCTCACACCATTACTCCGCCAAATTTCTCACAAACTCTTTTTGCACCAATCACCACACATCCCAAATTAGCAGTCCTAAATACATACTGAAATTCATAACAGTCGTGCCATCTTCCCAAGTGATACGAGCCCGTATCGTAGTACATGCTCCCCGTTAGATAGAAAGTAGAACTCTTCATATAAACTTTATAATAATTCACGCAACCCCTAACTTGCTCACATGAAATTGCCCACCTGTATAATTCCATATCGACATTTTCCAATAACATTTCCCTGGTTACAACCACCACGAAGTCAGTAAATCCCCTTTTGCCCATACTCGTCCACCAGTTGTAAGAGTTCGTTCATTTTCCATTAATATCAACTGAAGGTCCAACAATACATTTGAAACCTGACGTTATATAGCAGCTAAAAACGATAATCAAGCACTCATGTTCCTCTACCTTCCAAGCGAACTCCTTGCGTTACATTCAAACTTCCTGAGTACTGAAGCCACCGCCTCAAATGAAATACCAAACTTAGTTATTTGTCCGCCATGACCCCAATCGCTCTAAACTTTCACGAAGCATGTGGCTATCCTACCATAGAATCCATATGATATACTACCGCTCCCACTCCGATTTAGCCATATTTCGAAATGAACTGCTCGACCTTTGTTGGACGCACTTGACCTGCTATCAAATCAACCATCGCAAGACATATCCAATAAAGTCATTTTCCATCCCCTGCCACCAATATGCTTCCGTATAACACGATCCATTTTCGTAGCAAGCGAACAAATAGATTGCCATTAACTCTAAGCCTCCTTTAAAGATCATCTTGCTTGAGCCATCAACACTGAAAATACCAATCCAACCCTGAAGTCGCAATACATCGTCATCTCAGGTAACCGCTTCCTAGGTACCACTCCGCAACCCTATGCCCTTAAAGGCAAACAAATGAAGACCATCATACTAACGAGCCTTAATGCGTTCAAACAAGGACGACAACACCACAACATAAATGGGAATTCTACCAAGTCTGGATATAACCAATCTCACGACTCTGACAACCAACGCCTGGACATCCATAGTCCAATTGCCTCCTCCAGCTGGAATTAAACATTGAATCCTCTAATCACGAACTGAACAATCCCTTTCTAGAAGCATTCACTGTCGCAACAAATAAGTAAGCACCCTACCGTTTACCACAGCATTGCGCGCTAACAATGCATGAACATCTCAATATACTGTGCATAGCCTTGAAACCATAGGCAACACTAACACTGGGCTAAAACGACAAAACACCCTTCCACAAGGCGACAATAATAGTCCGCCCAAATATGCAGGGAAAAACATCATGCACCACCAGTGTAACTCCTCGATGCCAAATTATAGCAAGCGCTCAACATTGTATAAGAATGAGTAGAAAGGAAATGAAGACATAAGCTTCAATGAAATAAAATCGCACGACGAGGAATCAAGAAGGGAAGTTCTCTTAACAACCCTGTAGCCTCTCGAAGATAAGTACAGACGTCTTCGTACCGATCTGCAAGACTCTACTAGACTTGCTCATGACTCGTGAGATCTGAGTGAACCTAGTGCTATGATACCAAGCTATCACGACCTAATTTCCATTATAGATCGTGATGGCGCCCAACATCGAAGTTAGGCAAGCCAGCGGTGAACTATCTATTTAACTATTCATTTTATTAATATTAAAATCAAGGATTTTATTAAATAAGGAAAATAATGCTTAGAAAATTGTGGATATACAAAATATTAGTAAAACATAAAGTAAGAAGGTTACAATATTAGGCAATCCATAAACATCTACTAGAAAATCCAAAAACCTGGTGTCACAAGTGCATGAATATCTACTAGAACAATACAACACTACTACAACATCTATTTGGAATATAAAATAGACAGGATAAAATAAATGGATATGATGGAGACTTTATGTGATGCGGATCGTAGCATGGAATGCAACTCACTAAAAAGTCCCCTCAGCAGCTGTGCCAATGCGCCAAGATAACCACCAAATATACATGTCTTAGTACCTGCACATTCAGTGCAGAAGTGTAGCATGAGTACGTAAATCAACGCTCACCCAGTAAGTATCTAGCCCAACCCCGAAGAAGTAGTGACGAGGGGTCAACAACGATACTTACTAGTGGTCCAATAAATCAGATGTAATAAAAATAAACAGGTATAAGGCATGACAGGAAAAACAATGAGAATGGATATAAGTACATAATGCAATCCTCGACTGAAAAGTAAACACGAAGTCCTCAAAAACCGGGTACTTCCTCAAATGGGATACATAATGGCCAACAACGAATAAAAGGTCACATATCAAGTCAGGGAAAACTCACGGGTACACTGACTTCATATCAAGTATTACGCATGATTCTGCTGAGGCGAGCGGCCCAGTCCCACAAGAGTAAAGGCACGAGTTCCTGCTATGGTATACGGCCCGATCCTTGCTGAGGTCGTTCAGCCCGATCTCATAATCGTGTATGCTGCCGAGGGTTGACCGACACGAACCATAGATGCATCTCATAATACTACGGAGGTCGTACGGCCCGATCCATAATAGTACTGCTGAAGAGTTCAGCCCGATCCCATAGGAATAGTGAAACTTGTTGGGTCACTGGCCCCACTCACGAATATATATGTGAGTTGTGAAATGCAAAAAACTTTCAGACAAATATGTACAACACGGTAGGAATCCGTGAAAGGAAGTGTAATCTCTACTGCTAATCAAGTAACTTGCCAAATATCTAAAATCGCAAGTCCAATAATTTACGCAAGTCTAGTCTCGGGAAAAAATGTAAATTAAAGTAATTAAACATGCAAGAATAACTCAAATATTGCAATTAAAGCATGGCGTAAGTCTAAATATACCTAGACCTAATCAGGATTTCTAGCATACGCACGGACACTCGTCACCTCATACATGCGTACCCCCCACAACATGTAACACATAGTAAATATTATACCTACAGGGTAAATTCTCCCTCATAAGGTTAGACAGGAGCCTTACCTTGCTCCGAAATCCAATAACCGGCTCTAACGCCTCTCTAACTCCCCAAACCAATGTCAAACGATCCAAAACTAGTCAAACAACGTCTAACCAATCAAAACATACTCAAGAACTCGTAATTTAACAATCTATATCAATTCCCAACTCCACTCGAAAAGTCAATAAAGTCAACCTCGAGCCCATATGCCCGAATTTCAAAAATTATTGAAAAAAACTATTACCCATAACTTATATAGTCTATAACCATAAGATCATCTAATTTCGTTCATGAATTGACTCTCAAATCAAGGATTTATCATTTCTCAACTTTGGGGTTCAAAACCCTAATTTTTTTTACAATCCAAATACGGATAAAAATAATAATTCACGAAAATAATCATTTAAAATATCAAAATAAAGGTTAGATATTTACCCCGTTGTTGAGATTAGAACTGTCGCGCCCCCTTTTTCTCGCGAAATCGGGCTTTGATATTTCTGGGACAACTCCTTTTCTTTTGGGATGGGGTAAGGGATTTGAAGAGTCTCCACCTAACGGATTAAGGTGCATTAGGGCGCCTAGAGCAGTTAACTCATGAAACTAGTTTACATCACCAGAGATCGGGTAAGGGCTCGAAATTACCTTGAGGGAAAGGTGTTAGGCACCCCTCGAGGTCCACAACGGTGGGTCCCGGCCGAACATAAATTAAGTGAATTAGTCTTAAAAGGGGAGAAAAACAAATTAGACAGATACAATATTCAACTTATTTTTTATACAAGAGCATAGGGGAGTGGTCCTAAGTTTTTTAGCCTATAGGATCATTCCACGCAATGCTTTGCAACTCCTTCAAGTCGGGGTTTTACTCATAGCATTAGCGCAGGGGCTATCATTTCCTTTACTACCCAATTTCTATCTTTAAGTTGTTACTTAAGCGCACTAATTGATTCTAAATCGTACCCTATGCGTGCACTACCCATCCCTTACCTATGGTCCTGGAGGTATTTAGGACCTCTATTCAGGGTGGTTCTAGACTGACATGTGTTGCTTAAAATGAGAAAAAGCTAGGCGACAAACAAAATTCAAATAGGACTATCATGTAAGGAGCAAATAAGGGCTCATATTAACCTCCACAGGTAGACAACAAATGCACGCAATTAAATCAGCAAAGTTTGTTAATTTAGGATCCTATAGGCAGGATATCTAGATGAGCAGAATAGAATATAAAGAAGCAGTTTATTAAGGCGAGCGTCAGGACCTACTGGTTTGCCTACTGATTTTATGAAGCTTTGAATCTGGGCATTTTCAGGCAGTAAAATATCACAGTTTTAGACCCCAGAATCATTAATAACCCTACAGATTTGCCTAAGTGATTAACAGAATCCTATAGGCATGGTATCTACAACTGTTAATTATAGACCTATAACATGGTTTCTAAGCGAATTACTGATCTGAACTAGTAAAGATAAGTTTTATCTCTTTAGATCCTATAGGCATGCTTTCTAAGTTGCAGAATTAATTCAACTCCTATAGACATAATTTCTAAGTGTTGACCTAAATTTAAACTCCTATAAACATGATTTTTAAGTTCACCAAACTGATTTCACCCTATAGGCATGACATCTATTGGTTTAAATCCTATAGACATGCTTTCTAGATTTTGAAACTGATTCCTTTCATTCCTATAGGCATGGTATCTAAGTTGAAACTGATTTTTATTTCCTATAGGCATGAAATCTATTAATCACATGTGGACAGAATTTTAAGCACATTGCCAGGAAAATTTGTTAATTCACACAAATTGAATCCTATATACATGATCACTAATGCATGTTGGGTTGGAAATATGTGTAGATCTTATGAACAGGATTTCTAATGCAGAATTATCAGAAAGCCTATAAGCAGTATCTCTAGTATGCCAAAACATGTGAAAATACAGAGTCACAAACAACCAGAAAAATCCTATAGGCAGGATCTCTAAACAAGTATGGCATTCGCATGATTCGATCAACATAATTAAACCTTATAGGCAGGATTTCTACCCAGTTTTAAACAAAGATATAGAAAAAAAAACCCAACTTTCACTAATAAACCCAAATCTGTTTATTACAGAGATTATTACAGTCTAGAATGAATAAATTACATAACAGTATCTATTACATTATAGGGAGCCTTCATAGGCCCAATATAAACCTGGGGACCAGGCCTTCAAGCATAGCAACTTTGAAGCAATAGCAGTGATCCATTCACAACACCTTAAACCAGGCTTCCAGTGTGTCAAAGTTCCCAAAGAGCCTCAGGGACCCTGAGCAATGCTCACACTAGAACCATACATTCAACACAGAATTCATAAAAGTTTGGAAAACCAGCCCGAATGTGTCAAAGTTCAAAGGAGTCTCATGGACCCTAGGCAGTGCTCACACTGGGGGTGGTAGGAACCTAAATAACTAAGCGTAGAAGTTTGAAAAGCCAGTGCATAAAGGATAAAGGGGACAGGTTTAGAAAATAGCTTAATTTTCAGAAGCATAACAGATTCAGATTATAAGATTGCAAACAGAACTGCGCCAAGAAACAAGTAGAATTCATGTTCAGAACATAGTTCAAATAAATTTGCATTGTGATTAGGCTAAATTCTTATGCTAATATTAAACAACCATGGCTTAAGTACAAAAACAATCAGTAAGCAGATAGGGCACATGAATTAGCCACATATTTGATTACTTGCTTGCAGTATCTAGCAATGTTCAGAACAGGGAACACACAATTGAATTAGACATGGTTTCACATTATTGAAGGTAACTTAGTTTAGCATTATCACTAAGTGGGATCATGTAATCGCATAGAAAGCAGAAGCATGCTGAAAATGTAAATAGACTAATCGAATAAAGCATATAGAACAGAATAAAATAATAGGAGTTAAGGCATACCAGTTGAGAAGAAAGCAAACAAGAATGCAATAGCATTTAGAATCCAAAGAATATGGCCTTGGCTTTTAGCCGGCCAAATAGTGTAAAAATCAAAATAATAGAAAGAGAAAGCTCAAGTTTTGAGAGCAGAGAGTTTGAAAGTTGTAAAGTTGTTCTAAAAGGGGTTGTAAAGCCTGTTTAAAATCAGAACAAGGGAAGGGTTTTTATAGCATACAATGGAGCAAAACAAATAAGGTAGTGAACCAATCACACACAAATAAGGTATGAAAATCAATTAACAATCAACTAAGGTCAGCATGAATCAATTAACAGGACAGAATCGAGTAAGTATCACTTAATTTAAGGAAAATCTCACACGGAATCAATCAGTGATTAAGAATAAGGTTAAATAAGGTAAGAACTAATTCCAAAATCTATTAGGAGTCAGAACACAAAATCAAGCCAGTAGTACGGATAATTAATCACATAATAAGGTAAGAACAGGTAAAATCTTAGGTAATACTCGTACTAAAAGGAAAGCTGATTCCCAAACCCTAATTTAGGTAAGTAGAATTAATTAACACTTAATTGATAGAATTAAAGGTAAACGGGCAAAAGACAGTAGAATAAATAATCAAATAGTCAAAACCCTAAGAAATACAAAGACATATAGATGGAGCTTGATTAAATCAAGTAAAAATCAGTCGAAAAAGTAAATAAGGAAATCAGAGATGACAACATTTAAACGCTAAAGCCTTTTTTGCAGAAATCCATCAGAAATCGAAATCCTAGCTTTTAGGGTAAATGAAATTGGTCAATAATAATAGTAAAAACAGAAAATTTTAAGGGAGAAATACCAAACAAACACAAAATCGCTTCAGATCTAAAGAGATCTAAACAGATTCAACCAGAAAATAGCTAGGTTCGTGAAAATAGACAGAAGCGAATCAAATCTGGTTTGAACCAAAGATTTGAAACCCCAAAAATACAAAAATACTCGTACTCACAGGTATCGAAGTGAACATAGACGGAATAATCGAGAAAAGAGAGACTTTGAACCAGATTTGGTTCGAGTCTCTTGAGATTCACATCAAGCAACATAGAAATCGTATAGCTAGTAGAGAGGTGAGGCCAGATAAGGCATGAAATCGAAGGAAAATTCCATTAATCAAGAGGGAATTTGTGACGGCGGGGGCTAGGGTTTGAGGGGGGTGAGAGAGAAGAGAGGAAAGAAAGGGGATTGAAGGACGACGGATTGGAAAAATGGGGGTAGGGTTTAGGGGTTGATGTAATTAAAAAGGAAGGTTGATCCTGGACCGTTGATCTTCTGAGATCAACAACTAGGATTAAATTTTGGGCTGGGGCGGGTTATGGACGGGTAGAGTTTTGGGTTTGGGTACTGGGTTGTGGGTTAGGATAATTGGGTTGATTAATTATTGGGCCGGGGTCCGAAAATTTAATTGAAAAGGGGCTATGTTTTAAATACCCACTTAATTAATAAAAAATAATTTATAAAAATAGTTAATAAATGATGAAAAATGCTATTTGTATATGAAATGGATTTAAAATAGTTACTTAATATTATAAAAATATAAAAAGTTATTTTCTGTATAGATAATATAATTATGCATATATATGTGGGATATTATTGCAAAATGCAATTCTAGCCTTAAAAATACAAATGTAATTATAAAAAAAATAATAAAAATATTTAAGCGCTATATGGGCTTAAATGATAAATTTAGATGATTAAATCATCATAAAAATGATATGAGGGATAATTATTGGATATTTGTATAATAAAAATGCAGAAATAACTTGATATAAAGCTTTAAAAATTATAGAATACTTGTGCATGTTCGTAAATGCATGTGCACTATTTTTAAAAATATATATGCATATTAAAATATATATGAGAGAAAAATTGGGTATCAACAAGAACAATACCGCAAAAATTATCTCAAACGGAGCTCTAGAACTCAAGATATGCTCAAAATACCAAAATACTCGGTTTAAAACACTACCCAGGTGATTTTTATTCATTGCCTTCGCGGGACACCTTCGCGTTCGCGAAGCAAAATTTTTCGCGTTGACCAGCCAACCCCAAATTTGTTCTCTGCATTTGCGAGACCTCCCTCGCATTCGCGAAGAACAAAAGTTCGCACTAGAAACCAGCAATCTTTTCTGACACGGAAATAGACATAACTCTTTCATACGACCTCGGAATTCGATGATTCTTGTTGCTATGGATCCATAATACTGATACATATCTAATGGTTGAATACAATCATAAATAAAAAAATCGTTTGCTCAATATGGTACCCTTCATGCCAAAAGAAACGAGGTGAAACATCAAATAAGAGCGCGACTCAATCCAAACCCATCCAAAACTCACCGAAATTTAACCAAAACTTGCAGACAAAACCAAAATCGTTATAAAAACCTATTAAAACTTTTAAATCATGAATCCGAAATCGTTAAGTCCACTATTGGACCATGGTAAACTCATTTTCTTTAACTTAACTAATATGCGACTTAAGTGTCCGAATCACACTTAAACATTCCGGATCATGACCAAACTTCACATATAAGTTTCAATCAATAAAATGAACTTATCCAAGGTCTTGAAACACCACCCAGAGTCCGATAACACCAAAGTACACTCTAAGTCAAACTTAGCAAATTTCAAACCTTCAAAATGCAAACTTCCGATATTAGGTTTGACGAAATCACTCTATGAACTTATAGGAACCTTAAAATCTCTATTCCAATGTCGTTTACTCAAAAGTCAAGCCTTGATCAATACTTCCAACTTGAAGCTTCCAAATTGAGACTTATTCTTCCAAATCAACTCCGAACTCCTCGAAAACCAAAACCAAAAATACGTACAAGTCATAATACATAAAGTGAAGCTATTCAATGCCTCAAATCTCTGAACAACGCGTCAGAGCTCAAAACAACCAGTTGGGTCGTTACAAACTCATTTAGTTAGTTAGTCTATTTTACAAAAATAATTTTAGAGAAATGCTGAACCTCGTAGGTATTAGATTAATCTTGTCAAGTGTCATCCTCCCCAAGGGTTTCTATACAATGAGTGTTACAACCTTTAGAATTTCTCTAAGTCTAAACAAGTATTATCTGATTCTACTCTTTAACTGTTGGCTTAAGAGTTTTGATAGCTTGATCTTGAGTTTTATAAATTTGAATTTAAGGGCATCAAACTTGATCTTAAATTTGAATTTAATATTGAAACAAAATTTAATTTATTCTTCATGAACACTTTAATGACTGTGATGAACAATAATTATGGATCAAATATCATAAGCAAGTAATTTTATCTGCATACCTTGATATTTGATTTTTATATTCTTGATATGTGGATACCTTAAATATATATAGAAATACTTTGATGCACTCCGGTTATATAGAAATTTTTGAAGTTTTTCTTTTTCCGAGCCCTTCTTATCTCTTCTTGGAACTTCTAATGATATTTTTGGTTTATATCTCTATTTTTATAGAAGAGAGTTGTGTGAGCTCATTATTTGAGGTCTAACTAAATGGACTAGCCTAATAAAATTAGGCATTTACTTATATTCATTTAATATAATTTAATTAATAACATCAAAAATAGTAACTACGCCTCAGTCCCAAACAAGTTGGGGTTAGCGATATGAATCCTCAATTCTTTATATAAGCTCGACTCATATCATTATCATCATTACCAAAATTAGTAAAAGTAAAAAAGATAAATATATAATAATAATAATAATAATAATAATAAAAATAATAATAACAATAATAAAAATTTTCTACTAAGTCTAAGGCTTATTCCCAACTTGTAGGTATCACCTATATGGATCTTTCTCTTCCGTTGTGTCATATCTGTAGCTGAGCCTACATTGATTCCAAAGATTTGTAGGTCTTTCAAGATAACTTCCTTCTATGTAAATTTAGGTCTACCTCGTTCCTTTTAACACCTTCGCTTATCATAGTTTTACACCTATGGACAGGGGATATGTAGGTCGATGCAGGACATGACCAAACCATCTCAAGCGATCTTCTCTTATTTTATTCTCAATGTTTGCTACTTGCACCTTCTGGTGAATGTGATCATTTTTAATCATATCTAATCTTATATGACCGTATATCCATCTTAGCATTTGTATTTTACCAACACTTATTTTGTTGATATTTTGTTTACCAAAAAAAAAACTGGACTTTAGCTTATCTTATAGTTGTTATATAGAACTTACCTTTTCACTACTAAAAAGTTAGGTTTTAGCGACAGACAAATTCTGTAGCTAAACAGAAAAATTCATCGCTAATCTCATTTAGAGATGGATGAGCAACGGATTATCAAGAACTTCTGCTAGCTACGAGCGTTTTAGCGACAGATTAGCGATGGCGTTCATAGCTAATTCCAGTTTTTTTTTTGTAGTGTTCATTTTGGTAGGCATTCTTTCATCACAATATACCCAGGTAGCACTTCTTCATTTCAACCATCTAGTTTTAATCCTATGTGTAACATCTTCATCTATCATTCCATTCTCTCGAGAACGAGCCTAGATATCTAAATTATTTATATTTTGGCATCGTAATCCCATCTAGTCCTGCTTCAACTTCGCTCTTCTTATGCTGAGAAACTTTGTAGTGCATGTACTCAGTCTTGCTTCCACTTATCCTAAAATTCTTACTCTCTAAGGTGTTTCTTCATAGCTCAAGCTTTTGGTTGATACCCTCCCTAATTTTATCAATTAGCACAATACAATCAACAAATAGCATATACTATAGAACCTCATCTTGTATTTCATTGGTTAGCTCATTCATAGCTAGGTTAAATAAGTAGGGGCTCAATGCAGAACCCTGGTATAAACCCATTATTATGAGAAACTCCTCTGTATCTCTACTATACTATTTTGATGCTAGTGACAACTCCTTCATGCATATCCTTGAGGTTTATTTTTTTCCCATTACCCACCAAATGACCTTTTGTGGGACTCTATCATATGCTTTCTCTAGGTCAATACACTATATGTAGTTCTTTCTTCTTTCGCTATTTATTTTCATCAATCTTTCTAGTAAGAATATAACTTACGTCGTAGATACCAGACATAAATCTAAAATATTTCTTTATCACTCTTGTCGTGTTTTTAAGTCTACGCTTTATCGCTCTTTCCTAGAGTTTCATTATATGACTCATAGGTTTAATGCCATGGTAGTTTGCACAACTGTGAATATCTCCATTATTCTTATAAATTGGAATTAGGGTACTCTTACTCCACTCTTCGGGCATCCTATCACCTCTTAGTATAGCAGTAAATCAAATTTAATTAACTAATGCGATTTTATTATATCATAATATTTGTTTAGACAAATATGTCTTGAATTAGAAATATGGTCCGTATTTCTAAGTAGTTTGAATCCAACTGAATGTTTTACATTATGATCATGGAGATGTTTTCAGGTAAGTTAAGAGGACATGCCCAAGGCAAAGTGTAAGCGAAGAAAGCGGCGTATCTGAAGCTATTAGAGAGCACATACGAGGAGGAAAGTAGAGCGAACAAAGAGAGGTATAAGGTAGCTAGCAAGGAGGCAAAGTTGGCGGTCACGGAGGCAAAGACTGTAGCGTTTGGTCATCTGTACGAGGAACTAGTGGACGAAGGCGGAGATAAGAAGTTATTCCGGCTGGCCAAGGCAAGAGAGAAGAAGGCTCGGGATCTGGACCAAGTGAGGTGCATCAAAGACGAGGACGGTAGAGTATTGATAGGAAAGACTCATATTAAGCGGAGATGGCAGACTTGCTTTCATAAACTTCTGAATAAAGAGGGGGACATGGATATTGTGCTAGGTGAATTAGGGCACTCCAAAAGTCACCAAGACTTTAGGTACTGTAGGCGCATTAAGGTTGTGGAGGTCGTGGGGGCTATGAGTAAGATGAGTAGGGGCAGAGCGAATGGGCAAGACGAAATTCCGGTAGAATTTTGGAAGGGTGTGCTTGGAGTGTCTGATTTGGCCGTTTAATCTTATTTTTAGGACGAAGGGGATGCCGGAAGAGTGGAGATGGAGTATGATGGTACCACAGTACAAGAACAAGGGTGATATCCAGAGTCGTAACAACTATAGGGGTATTAAGTTACTAAGTCATACCATGAAGGTTTGTGAGAGGGTGAGAGGTTGGTGTCTATATCCGTCAACCAGTTCGGGTTCATGCCGGGTTGTTTAAATACATAAACTATCCACCTTATTAGGAGATTGGCGGAACAGTATAGCGATAGGAAGAAAGATTTGCATATGGTGTTTATTGACCCGGAGAAAGCGTATGACAAGGTCCCTAGGGAGGTTCTTTGGAGATGCCTGGAGGTCAAGGGTGTGTCGGTAGCTTACATTAGGGTGATTAATGACATGTATGATGGAGCTAAGACTCGGGTGAGGACAGGGAGAGGCGACTCAGAGCGTTTTCCAGTTGTTATGGGGTTACACCAAGGATCTGCGTTCAACCCGTTCTTATTTGCCCTGGAGATGGACACACTAACATACCATATTCAAGGGGAGGTGCCATGGTGTATGTTATTCGCCGATGACATAGTTCTGATTGATGAGATGCGAGGCGGCATTAATGAGAGGTTAGATGTTTGGAGACAGGCCCTTGAGCCTAAGGGTTTCAAGTTGAGCATGACTAAGACAGAATACCAGGAGTGCATGTTCAGCGACGTGACGGGAGAAGCGGGCGTAGACGTGAGGCTTGAATCATAGGTCATCCCCAAGAGAGAAAGTTTCAAGTATCTTGGGTCTGTTATCTAGGGGATAGGGAGATCGACGGGGATGTCACACCATATATGAGTGGGGTGGATGAAGTGGAGGTTAGCATATGGAGTTCTGTGACAAGAAGGTGACACCGAAACTTAAAGGTAAGTTTTATAGAGCGGTTGTTAGACCGACCATGTTGTATGGGGCAGAGTGTTGGCCAGTTAAGAATTCACATATCCAAAAAATGAGAGTAGCAGAAATGAGGATGTTGAGGTGGATGTGCGGGTGCACTAGGATGGATAAGAATAGGAATGAAGATATTCGAGATAATGTGGGTGTGGACCCCACGGATGACAAGATGCAGGAAGCGAGACTTAGATGGTTCGGGCACGTGCGGAGGATAATCCTAGACGGGGGTCCCGGTAAGGAGGTGTGAGCAGTTGACTTTGACGGGTACGAGAAGAGGTAGACGACGACCTAAGAAGTATTTGGGATAGGGGATCAGGCAGGACATGGCGTGGCTTCAGATTTCCGAGGACATGGCGCTTGATAGGAAGGTGTGGAGGTCGAGCATTAGGGTTGCGGGTTAGAAGATAGTTGTACATTTTCCTACTTCGTATCGGCCGTGAGGCTAGGCTGATAATGTTTTGTCTTAAACTGCTGTCACACCTCCTTTTTTCACTACACCCCCGTAAAAGGGTATAATAAGGGAGTTATTTCCAACTTGAAGTGACAATCGAAACGGGATTTATTTTTTAAAAATCAGAGTCGCCACTTGGGAGATTTATGGTGTCCCAAGTCACCGGTTTTAATCCCGAATCGAGGAAAAGAATGACTCTGTATACAATCTGCGAACCAGAAATCCGGGTAAGGAATTCTGTTAACCCGGGAGAAGGTGTTAGGCACTCGAGTTCCGTGGTTCTAGCACGGTCGCTTTGATAATACTTGGCTTACTAAAATTGTTTAATTACCAATTTTAGAACCTATGTGATTTTACTTCCTTCACCGCTTTTAGATAAGAGAAATTATCTTGAAACGGGTTACGCGTACGTATACCCGCTCGTTTGATGCGTCAAAAATCATGTCACGCGAACGTGTCCACAATCAATGACGCATAATTATTATTAAGAAAAGTTTGGGCCGAAGTTGCGCGAACGCATACTCCGGTTTTATTTTTAGAAGTGTAGTTGTGTTACGCGGACGTATACGCAACCACACTTGGTATTTTCAGACGGCCTTAAAGGATATTTCTACGAAATATTATTTTATCTAGCCTACGAAATTACTAAAAGGCCATATGTGATTTTGATGAACTTACGTGAACTAAAAAAAAGATTAAAAGCTTGTAACCTATTTTATTATTAAGAAAAGTATTGAGTCGAAGTTGCGCGAACGCATACCCCANTTGCACAAAGTCAATGCACGATAAATATCCGCTAATATCAACGAGGCAAGTGTATGATCTTTCATGGTAGTGAGGATTTGTGCAATTCTAGCCATACGTATATCCACTGTCCTCTTCTCATTCGGAAAAACCA
Organism: Nicotiana attenuata; assembly: GCF_001879085.1. Taxonomy (NCBI): domain Eukaryota; kingdom Viridiplantae; phylum Streptophyta; class Magnoliopsida; order Solanales; family Solanaceae; genus Nicotiana; species Nicotiana attenuata. The sequence goes on along the minus strand of NC_031990.1, from coordinate 50,203,023 downwards.
TTATCCCCAAAAACGCCACGATAAATGCAAACCGGCGATGAAGTTGCCAAAGACCCTTATCTTGTTTGTTGCACAACCCCTTTTCATGTGCCTCAAAACGAGAAGAGTGCCCAAACCTGAAGTACAAAAAGTGGAAAGCACAACACCCTTCGCTTACACGGTTCTTGCTTGTCTGTTTACTGATATTCAGGAGGTCAAAAAACTTGTGCACTGACGGAGCCCTTGGAAATATAAGCTGTTGCTTCCTCAAATCTCGTCCAAACTCAATGTACCCGGCTATCTCCTCCAATGTAGGGGTAATCTCAAAGTCTGAGAAGCGAAAAACATTACGAGCAGGGTCCCAGAAAGTTATCATAGCCTTGATCAGATCGTCTCGTGGTTGGATCTCCCAAATGTCTATAAGAACGCCCAATTGTTTTCTTACCCATTTCTGACCATCTTGATCCAAATCATTCCATCACATGCGCAAATGTACTCGAGCCTGCCCCCTGACCACTTCTGGCGGATCCTGGATAATATTCATTTGTTCCTGTAGAAAGGTGGGGTTAGGGTTGACTCTAATGGACCTTTTTTGAAAGAAAGTTTCTAGTTTTAAAACAAAAGACCATGATCCCTTCCTTGAGATGCCAATTTTAGCCAAAAGGCTAGCTTTGCAAATATGGCCCCTTCCCAATTCCACATGAATTTTGAGGCCGGGGGAGGCTTATTTTGTGACACTTCTCAACTTTGCCCATTCGATTACGAGGATAGCCCTTCGACAACGGAAAAATATTTTATGGTTATCTCGGTAAGAATGGTTTAAAACACTACCGACACTGAATCGGCCTATTTTGACTGACTGCATTTGTTTGACTCCCTCGCTTCTCTCTCTCTTTTTTTTTCTTTTCTTTTTCAAAATAAGGTGGGACCTTATATAGGTTGCCTACGTATCCCATATCCGTTGGGAATCGGACCCACGTAATTCGGCCAACTTTGACTTTTGAAATAACTATTTTTTAAAAATCGGCAGAGTTTCGGGGTATTTTCAAGCATTGGGTTTTTCTTCAGAACCGGGTTTTCTTCTTTCCTACATCACTCTTGGTCTTTTTCCTCTCTTTTTCCCTCTTCTTGTTTTTATATTATTTTTCCTCGCTCTTCTTTTCTTATTTAGCTGGTCAGCATACAAGCCAAAACAAATGTATGTTCACATAGCACATAGGATGCATCATGATGGTCTGTTATTTTGGGGTACACCTGTCCTAGACGGACCCAACCCCTGTGTTGAGTCCCCTAAGCCAAAATGCACGTGATGCAAACAAGCGCTCCTACTAGGGATGCGGCATGAGGCTGTGTTCTTCTAGGTTTAAAAAACCTGGGGTTTTGGTCTAGACTTGGGGTACCCGAGCGGACAACTGGGGCCGAGGAGGGGGCGACGTATCGGGAGCACTGAAGTCTGCCCGACCTTGTCGCTTGCCCAGCCTCGCTCTATTTGGTATATTTTCTAGAAAAAGCGGGCTACACGAACGCATGCACCAATTTTTAAAAAAAACTAAAGGGGTGGCGTAAGAAGACAATTATATACAATGCAACAATATCAAAGCGGTAAACAGATAGCAGTTAGCACAAAGGTTCACAAAATACAATAATATCAATAATAAATAAGCCAAGTAAAAATCATGAAACAAGGTCGAATTCTTGAACCCTGAACAAAAGTTCTGGGTTATACTCCCCAGCAGAGTCGCCAGAGCTGTCACACCTCCTTTTTATTACCCCCCCCCCCCCGGAAGGGTATAATAAAGGGAGTTATTTCCAACTTGAAGTGACAATCAAAACGGGATTTATTTTTTTAAAAAAAATTCAGAGTCGCCACTTGGGAGATTTATGGTGTCCCAAGTTACCGGTTTAAATCCCGAATCGAGGAAAGGGTTGACTCTGTATATGTCTGTGAACACAGAAATCCGGGTAAGGAATTCTGTTAACCAGGGAGAAGGTGTTAGGCACTCCCGAGTTCCGTGGTTCTAGCACGGTCGCTTTGATCATACCTGGCTTACACAATTATTTAATTACTGATTTTAGAACCCATGTGCATTTACTTCTTTTACCTCTTTTAATTAGAAATTTATCTTGAAACGGGTTACGCGTACGTATACCCGCTTGTTTGGCGCGTTAAAAATCATATCACGCGAACGTGTCCACAATCAATGACACTTAGTTATTATTATTCAAGACAATTTGGGCCGAAGTTGCGCGAACGCATACTCCGGTTTTGTTTTTAGAAGTGTAGTTGTGTTACGCGGACGTATACGCAACCACACTTGGTATTTTCAAACGGCCTTAAAGGATATTCTACGAAATATTATTTTTATCTAGCCTACGAAATTACTAAAAATCCATATGTGATTTTGATGAACTTATGTGAGCTAAAAATAATTAAAAGCTTGTAACCTATTTTATTATTAAGAAAAGATTGAGCGAAGTTGCGCGAACGCATACCCCGAATTAATTTAGGATCATGGTCATGTTACGCGAACGTATACGCAACCACAATCGTGTTTTAAACGGCCCTGAAGGCTTGCTACGAATAATTAATTTTTATATCTGAATTAACACGAGGGCCATAGCAATTTGTTGTGGAATTAATGTTTAAAATAAAGTTGGGCCTGCTGAGAGGCCCAAGGAACTAGAATGTTTTTGTACTGCAAATGATCCCCAATCCCACTAAGGTCTGCGAAAGAACTCGAATCAGAGTAGATTAGCATTCAGTAAAAATGAGTTCGAACTCATATATCAACACAAAGCCCATTTTATTCGAGTTTGCAGCCCACAGTGCACCTTTCATTTTAGTCGAAAATTACATAAAAATGACTTTGGACTTCGCTTTCTTTTCTAGTCTGAAAATATTGACCGAGTAATGCAAATCCATAAATTCCAATTACACCTGCTCATAATCAAATTGAACTGAAACTGAATCTATTATTGAAAGACTAGAGCCTGATCTCCTTAAATCATAATTACCCACACTCAGACAGCCTAAGAACACACTCAGTTAAGATTAGCGGATGAACATTGAGCAATTACACACGGTTAACATATTACTGGACTAAGGCATGATTCAACAACTAATTTTCAGCAAGAAACTAATTATAATTGAAATCCTTTAGGCATACAGGTGCACCCAAACTGGCCATGCAGTCTCACAATAATCTTGATTCTATTACACATGACCTTACCTACTTAACATGCAGCTTGATTAAACAGATGTTGCATACTCAGTAGAACGAGAAATCTAAAAGGAGTCAGAATGGGATAAAATGGCTAATACCAAAGCAGAACATGTCAAGTAATATTATCTATTACGCATACATATGCTCAGCTACTCTTACTTATGGCTGTTAGACATACAAAATCTTAAATGCATAGATAAACAACTCAACCGACATGTAAGACTGCATCTCTATTACAAGATAGTTGAATAAACAGGGGAATCAAAAGGTAAATCATCTCAAAAACAAGTTGTATTCAAATCAAACTTCAATCTACATGTTTCATCAATCCCTTGCCCTTCAAGATTAAGAAAATACCTGGAAAAGAAATAACAAAAGGGTAGTAAGGATCAATAAGCTCAGCAACAGCAACCCAGATTAAGCAATTGAAACCACAAAAATCAGTTCCAAATCTAATGGAACAGTAAACTTCAACGAAGCTTGACCAAAAAACTTTCCAGAACCAATATCAACTCATCTCAAATCCCATTATTGAAACACTATAATTTTCAGCAAATTGACAGAATCCGAAAATCACTAACAATGCAATCGAATAGTAGAAATTTTCTGCCCTTTTGTATTTTCTGGACTTTTTCTCTTGACAATATAGTGCTAATGATTATTTTTATTCTTGGAATTCTCTCCTCCCCTCCTCCTTTGGGAGGCAAGAATAAGCTACTTTTATAAGCCAGCAAATAGAGCAGACCTTAAGAGTTCTGTTTTGCACCTGTAGTCCCTTTCTAGTTTTCATTTTTAGCTTAACAATCCTTCATTTATTGACTTGTTACCCAAGTTATACTACCCTAAAGCCTGAAAATGAAATTAGACCCCATACTAGAAGCTTCTAGGGGCTTCCCAATCTGTTACAACAAAGATTCCACCAGCTAAATTCCTAAACTAACCTTCAAAATATCTGTTTTTACTTCAAATTGACCCCATGACTTAAGTGGGCTGCTCTTGGGGTGAATCAAATAAACCGAGGGCCCAAGGACTCTAATCAAACCACGAGTGTTCTGAGACCCCCAAAACCCTGACCCAAATAATTAGCACAAAACGAAGGCCCAAGAAAATTCGGTCAATTAATCATGATTATGAACACAGAATTAATTTTAAACCCCTTTAAACAGAATTAATCCAAGATTAACCTAAAACTATTGCCTATCCGAATTTACACAGAAACAAGGAGGAAAGAAAGGAAAATAAAATGAGAAGAAAAGGCAACATGGCGATGAAGGAGACAGAACAGAACAAGAACCCGGATAATTAAATCGACGAGGAAGACGACGGAGAAAAAACGAGAATAATACCTTCAAAGTCGCCCAGACAAAGCATTGATGAACTCTACAACTTTGATCCGAGTCAAAACAAACATTACCCGTGTGTTCTCGAAGAAAACACACGGTCAATATCCGTTTCGAACCATATCGTTCATAGGAGTTTGAAAACTTGAAATATTTTCTTCCTTCGATTTAGATTCAACACTGGTCCGATTTAGCTAGGATTTGGAGAGAAGTAGTGATGGACTAGGGATCAAGAGTGAGTGAGGGTTGCGTGGCTGGATTTTGGTGGTGGTTGGAGATGGAACGCCGGTGACAATGGCAGACTAGGGTTTGATATGGAGGAGACGAAGTAAGGGGTGTTTGGATGAACTGAAGGGTTCTGAGGTTTCTCAGACATTCTTATGTGATATTGGAGACCTGTGCTGGGCCATTAGATGGAAGAAATGAACGACCAAGATCTAATCGAACCTATTAAACTCAAAACGACACAACCCCACCCCCATACTACGTCGTTTGGTCAGGCTGGCTTGGACTAAGTGTAGTAACGGATTTGGGCCGGGTGTGAGACCAGTTGTCCGGGTATTGGGGAAAAATATTTGGGCTTGGTCAAAAATTAAAGAATAGGCCCAAATCTGACCTTACCCTCCTTTGCTTCTCTTGTTTTCTTTTTCTTCTTTTTTTCCAAAATTAAACTAAAATCCTAATTAATTCCTAACACCTAATTATCCTAAAAATAATAATTAAACCTAAATGATAATTACCACCACTAACGAATTAAAAAGGAAAACTACTAAAATCAAAAAATTAACTCCAAAAGTGCAAATGAAACTATTTTGTGATTTTTCCTTTTTAATAAAATACTTAATTACTAGTTAATTCTTAAAAATGCAAAGTCAAACCCTAAATGCAAATGCAACATATTTTTTTTTGTATTTTTCACTAATTAAAATGCACAAATAAAAATGCAAACAATTAACAGAAAATGTCACAAAAATCCACAAAATTGCAAACACTGAAAAAAGTTATTTTGTTTTGAATTTCTGGGAGTAATTCATATAGGGCAAAAATCACGTGCTCACAGCTGCCCCTCTTTGCTCGGAAACACAAAGAGTTTTCGTGCAAAGATAAGTGAGCGGATATGAGCGATTTTTGCCCGTTTGAATACTCCGTGTGAAGCATTTTTGAAAGAGTTGACCGCACCCTGCTTCTGAGGTTGCCTACATATCCTTGGCTAAAAAGGAATCAGGTCAGTGTAGTTCGGGAAGGTCTGGTAGCTGGGACTACCATGAAGCTGTGGTTTCACTGTTGCTGCTGCTGCTACTACTGCTTACTGAACCCCCTTATTACACCGTGTCAAAAATAAAAAGAAACTAGACTAAGCTATGAGCTATGAATTACAAAAGATCCTATCTATATCTTCAAACTTGATCTTGTATTTCTTGTTGCCTTGTTGTATTGTATTCTCCCCGGCGACATCCTTTTGTTGCTGCCTTGAATAGGGACCTGAGATGTTTTGCCCTTTCTCCAGGTGGCTGCCTGACTGCTGACTACACTTTGAGATGTTTTCCTTTCTCCGGGTGATGCTTGACCGCTGAACTGGAATGTATTCCCTGCTCTCCAGGCGGGTTCCTGATTGCTGTATTGAACGGTATTCCTCTGTTCTTCAGGCGGGCTCCTGATTGTTGAAACTTGAAATGTATGCCTCTGTTCTCCAGGCGGGCTCCTGNCCGTCTGACCGAACCCTGCTTCAAAGGTTGCCTACATATCCTTGGCTATAAAGGAATCAGGTCAGTGTAGTTCTGGAAGGTTTGGTAGCTGGGACTACCAGGAACTGTGATCTCACTGTTGTTGCTGTTGTTACTGCTTGCTGACCTCCTTATTACACCATATAAAAGAAGCTAGACTAAGCTATGACCTATGAATTACAAAAAGGTCCTATCTATGTCTTCTAACTTGCTCTTTGGGTTGCCTTGAACTTGTATTCTTCCACTGGAATTCTTTTGTTGCTACCTTGAATTGCATTCTGCCGTGTTCTCCCTTTCCTCAAGTGACGCTTTGACCACTAAAACTTGAAATGTAGTCCTCTGTTTTCCAGGCGGGTTCCTGACTGCTAAAACTTAAAATACATGCCTCTGTTCTCCAGGCGAGCTCCTGACTGCTGAAACTTGAAATGTATGCCTCTGTTCTCCAGGCGGGCTCCTGACTGCTGAAACTTGAAATGTGTGCCTCTGTTTTCCAGGCGGGCTCCTCTGTTTTCCAGGCGGGCTCCTGACTGCTAAAACTTGAAATGTATTCCCTTGTTCTCCAGGCGGGCGCCTAACTTCTGAACTTGAACAGTATTCCCTTGTTCTCCAGGTGGGCTCCTGATTGCGGAACTTGAACAGTATTCCCTTGTTCTCCAGGTGGGCTCCTGACTGCAACAAAATAAACAAAAACAAAGAAAACTTTCTGCCCCAGTTTGGTAGCTGGGTACATGGGTAAGTGTTAAACTGAATTATTCTACCAACTATTATAAGAATTTGAAAGCTAAGTCCTATTATCCAGGGAGGTCCTGACAACATCTAATGATTATGAACCTAAGTTATATCCTCTAGAGGTATTACCCCCACTACATTTGTTGTCTAAAAGGTCTTAAACTACTCCCCATTATCTAGGTGGGTCCTGACAACTTCTAGTTAAAAGATAGTTTTAACCTAAATTATATCTACTGAAGGTACGACTCCCACTATATCTCGTTATCTGAAGCGAACTTTAAAGCTACATCCCATTATCCAGGAGGGTCCCGACCACTCCTAATTAAGTCCTATCTTAGACAACCTATGTTCTTTAGGATACATTTGTGCTAAATTATGCTACTCCTGATTGTTTTGAAATTTAAACTAAGTCCCATTTTCCAGGAGGGTCCTGAGAATTTTCGGTCATACCTGTTTTGGGTGCTTGCTTTTTCCTTATGGAGGGTTTCTCCGAAACCAATGAAAACTTTTTGCCCCTGTTTCGATCAAAGAAAAATCTTGTCAGTTTTAAAAATATGGTTAGTTGCCGGCATTCTTGCTAGGTACATCCCTACTGCTGGGCTTTACTCCGTCTCGCTTTCCTGGACTTGCCTTGAATCCCCTCGACTTCCTGACCGAATTTCAACCCCTTGACTTTGATGACCCAAGTGTTCTATCCCATATTGTTGTTTTTGTGTTTCTGACCCCTCTTTTGAAACTTCGCTTCTTCCCCACAATTATCCGATCAATCCACCGATGAAACTTCCAGTGGTCCTTTATGACTTACTTTGCTTTTGGACATCTTTGATATATTCTGGCCCTATCTGTACAACTAGGAAGCTGGTAGTTAGCTTTGACATTCCTTCCTTTGTTTCGAACAGAACTGACACTGAAACATCCCAGAGATAGACCTCGAAAGAATGAAATGCAATGACCTCAAGGGTTAAGGATAAAGAGAATCCGAGAACGGATGATTTGTAATGAAGAAAGAAGAGAATGAGACTTATCTGAGTGGAACNAAAATGCAAACAATTAACAGAAAATGTCACTAAAAATCCACAAAATTGCAAATACTGTAAAAAAGTTATTTGTTTTGAATTTCTGGGAGTAATTCATATAGGGCAAAAATCACGTGCTCACAGCTGCCCCTCTTTGCTCGGAAACACAAAGAGTTTTCGTGCAAAGATAAGTGAGCGGATATGAGCGATTTTTGTCCGTTTGAATACTCCGTGTGAAGCATTTTTGAAAGAGTTGACCGCACCCTGCTTCTGAGGTTGCCTACATATCCTTGGCTAAAAAGGAATCAGGTCAGTGTAGTTCGGGAAGGTCTGGTAGTTGGGACTACCATGAAGCTGTGGTTTCACTGTTGCTGCTGCTGCTACTACTGCTTACTGAACCCCCTTATTAAACCGTGTCAAAAATAAAAAGAAACTAGACTAAGCTATGAGCTATGAATTACAAAAGATCCTATGAATATCTTCAAACTTGATCTTGTATTTCTTGTTGCCTTGTTGTATTGTATTCTTCCAGGCGACATCCTTTTGTTGCTGCCTTGAATTGTGATCTGAGATGTTTTACCCTTTCTCCAGGTGGCTGCCTGACTGCTGACTACACTTTGAGATGTTTTCCTTTCTCCGAGTGATGCTTGACCGCTGAACTCGAATGTATTCCCTGCTCTCCAGGCGGGTTCCTGATTGCTGTATTGAACGGTATTCCTCTGTTCTTCAGGCGGGCTCCTGATTGTTGAAACTTGAAATGTATGCCTCTGTTCTCCAGGCGGGCTCCTGACTTCAACAAAATAGACAAAAACAAAGAAAATCTCTTGCCCCAGTTTGGTGACTGGGCATCATATTACCAGATATTAATAAGAATTTGAAAACTAAAACTTGAATTGTAATACCTCTGTTTTCCAGGCGGGTTCCTGACTGCTAAAACTTAAAATGCATGCCTCTGTTCTCCAGGCGGGCTCCTGACTGCTGAAACTTGAATTGTAATACCTCTGTTCTCCAGGCGAGCTCCTGACCGCTGAAACTTGAAATGTATGCCTCTGTTCTCCAGGCGAGCTCCTGACTGCTGAAACTTGAAATGTATGCCTCTGTTCTCCAGGCAGGCTCCTCTGTTTTCCAGGCGGGCTCCTGACTGCTAAAACTTAAAATGCATGCCTCTGTTCTCCAGGCGGGCTCCTGATTGCTGAAGCTTGAAATGTGTTCCCTTGTTCTCCAGGCGGGCTCCTGATTGCTGAACTTAAAAAGCATTCCCTTGTTCTCCAGGTGGGCTCCTGATTGCTGAACTTGAAAAGCAATTGGTAACTGGGTACAGCATATTATCAAATATTAAAAATTAAAAGCTAAAATTGAATTGCACTTCCCTTGTTCTCCAGGTGGGCTCCTGACTGCAACAAAATAAACAACAAAGAAAATTTCTGCCCCAGTTTGGTAACTGGGTACAACATGTTATCAAATATTGAAAATTAAAAGCTAAAATTGAATTGCACTTCCCTTGTTCTCCAGGTGGGCGCCTGACTGCTGAAACTTGAAAAGTATTCCCTTGTTCTCCAGGTAGGCTCCTGATTGCTGAAGCTTGAAGAGTATTCCCTTGTTCTCCAGGTGGGCTCCTGACTGCAACAAAATAAAAAAAAACAAAAAAAACTTTCTGCCCCAGCTTGGTAGCTGGGTACACAGGTAAATGTTAAACTGGATTATTCTACCAACTATTATAAGAATTTGAAAGCTAAGTCCTATTATCCAGGGATGTCCTGACAATTTCTAATAATTATGAACCTAAGTTATATCCCCTAGAGGTATTACCCCCACTACATTTGTTGTCTAAAAGGTCTTAAATTACTCCCCATTATCCAGGTGGGTCCTGACAACTTCTAGTTAAAAGATAGTTTTAACCTAAGTTATATCTACTGAAGGTACGACTCCCACTATATCTTGTTATCTAAACAAACTTTTGAGCTATGTCCCATTATCCAGGAGGGTCCTGAAAACTCCTAATTGAATCCTATCTTAAACGTGCAAACTTTGAAACCAACTTATACTCCTATTTATGCTAAATTATGCTACTCATGATTGTTTTGAAATTTAAACTAAGTCCTATTTTCCAGGAGGGTCCTGAAAGTTTCTAGCCATACCTGTTTGGGTGCTACCTTTTCTTACGGAGGTTTCTCCGCAGCCAATGAAAACTTTCTGCACCTGTTTCAATCAAAGAAAAATCTTATCAGTTTTTAAAAATGTGGCTAGTTGCTGGCATTCTTGCTAGGTATATCCCTGCTGCTGGGCTTTACTCTGTCTCGCTTTCCTGGACTTGCCTTGAATCCCCTCGACTTCCTGACCGAATTTCAACCCCTTGACTCTGATGACCCAAGTGTTCTATCCCATATTGTTGTTTTTGTGTTTCTGACCCCTCTTTTGAAATTTCGCTTCTTCCTCACAATTATCCGACTAATCCACCGATGAAACTTCTAGTGGTCCTTTTGACTTACTTTGTTTTTTGACGTCTTTGATGTATTCTGGCCCTGTCTGTACAACTAAGAAGCTGGTAGTTAGCCTTGACATTCCTTCCTTTTGTTTCGAACAGAACTGACACTGAAATATCTTAAAGGTATACCTCGAAAGAATGAAATGCAATGACCTCGAGGGTTAAGGATAAAGAGAATTCGAGAACGGATGATTTGTAATGAAGAAAGAAGAGAATAAGATTTATCTGAATGGAAATGTTGGTACCATTGAGTATGCCGTGCATTTCGGATTAATCAAGCCAGCCTGTCTAGCCAATCAATTTTCAATCGTCACCTTTGTCGTTCCGGACTTTCACAACCTGCTTTTAACCCAAACCTAAACCTTGCTTGTCTTGCAATGTCCTGAGCAGCTTTTGGCCACAGACTTGTTTCCTTGGCCTGTCTGAAAAACTCACCTTCGCCTTACGGTGCCCGTGAGGGTTTTCACCAATAAGACTCTCTCATTTTGATTTCTCTCGACTCACTTCGCCTTACGGTGCCCGTGAGGGTTTTCACCAATAAGACTCTCTCATTTTGATTTCTCTCAACTCACTTCGCCTTACAGTGCCCGTGAGGGTTTTCACCAATAAGACTCTCTCATTTTTTTGCACCGGAGTGTTTCCCCTGATGTGAATCACTTTTACTTGCTTGTATTGCCACTTCCTGAAGATTGATCAGAAGGTCTTTCTTTGGACCGTAATGTGGGCTTTTGGATAGGGTTAGAAAGAAAGGGTATCAAGGCTCAAAACAATTCAACATGGGTTCAAAATTACAGCTTCCGGAATCAAATCTCTTGCAACAACCACAACTTCTGCCCCCGTTTCTTCCTTGGGGACTTTGGACTTTTATTTCGGTGTGACTGAACCTCAGAGGGAGGCTGCCTACGTACCCTTTCGGGATCAAGTCAAGCGTAGTTCATGACAGAGAAATTAATTTGTTGTTGCAATCTTTCCTTTTCTTCCACTTTTTTTTTCTTTCTTTTCATTTCTTTTCTTTTCTTTTCTTTTTCTTTTCATTTCTTTTTTTTCCTTCATTTTTCTTTTCCTTTTTTTTTTCTTTCGTTGGACTGTGTTTTCTTATTTCTTCACTGATTTGCCTTGCTCGAGATTCCGAGTTGTTATTGATTCCGAAAGAGGGGTACGAAAGAAATTAAATGAGGCTCAAAAGGGGTAACAAAGGATAAAGTGTTTGGATAGCGGAACAAAATGCCTTCGTCATTTCAATCTCAAAAATATGCCAAATACAATAAAGTACAATTAAACCAAGAAATCATACATAGTATCGCTTGACTGCATCGGAGTTGATAGCCATTTCTACACATTTTCCTTCCACATCTGTCAAATATAATGCGCCATTGGACAACACTCTGGTTACAACAAATGGCCCCTGCCAGTTCGGGGCGAACTTTCCTTTCGCCTCAACCCAATGAGGTAGGATACGCCTCAACACCAATTGCCCTACTTCGAATTTCCGCGGACGCACTTTCTTGTTATATGCTCTTGCCATTCTCTGTTGGTATAACTGATCGTGACACACTGCTGCCAATCTCTTCTCATCAATCAAACTTAGTTGTTCCAAGCGGGCTTTAACCCATTCAGCATCATCAACTTCCGCCTTGGCGATGATCCGAAGGGACGGGATTTCAATCTCTGCGGGTATTACTGCTTCAGTTCCATACACCAGTGAATAAGGAGTTGCCCCTACTGAAGTGCGGACAGTAGTGCGATAGCCTAAAAGGGCAAACGGTAACTTCTCATGCCACTGCTTGGACCCCTCTACCATTTTCCGAAGTATTTTCTTGATGTTCTTGTTAGTTGCTTTGACTGCTCCATTTGCCTTAGGACGATATGGGGTGGAATTGCGGTGCGTGATCTTAAACTGCTGACATGTCTCTGCCATCAAATGACTGTTGAGATTGGCACCATTGTCTGTGATGATTACCTTCGGGATCCCAAACCGACAGATGATATTCGAATGCACAAAATCGACCACTGCCTTCTTGGTCACAGATTTGAAGGTTTTTGCTTCAACCCACTTAGTGAAATAATCAATAGCTACCAGAATGAACCTGTGCCCATTTGACGCCGCTGGCTCGATCGGTCCAATGACATCCATTCCCCAAGCAACGAACGGCCATGGTGCTGACATTGTATGCAATTCAGATGGTGGAGAATGAATCAAATCTCCATGTACCTGACATTGATGACACTTGCGCACGAAACTGATGCAATCCCGTTCCATAGTAAGCCAATAATAACCTGCTCGGAGAATCTTCTTTGCCAATACATATCCACTCATATGAGGTCCGCAAACTCCCGCATGTACCTCAGCCATGATAACTGTAGCCTGTTTAGCATCCATGCATCTCAACAATCCAAGATCTGGAGTTCTCTTGTACAACACTCCTCCACTGAAGAAAAATCCGCTTGCCAAGCGTCGAATTGCTCTCTTTTGATCCCCTGTAGCTTGTGCTGGGTACACTCCCATCCGGAGGTATTCTTTGATATCATGGAACCACGGCTCACCATCAAGCTCTTCTTCCACCATATTACAATAGGCATGCTGATCTCGGACCTGAATCTGTAATGGGTCCACATAAGCCTTGTCTGGATGATGCAACATTGACGCCAAAGTGGCCAAAGCATCGGCAACCTCATTGTGAATCCTTGGAATATGCCTGAAGTCTATTGATTGAAACCGTTGACAAAGTTCATGCAAACACTGCCGATACGGTATGAGCTTCAAATCTCGTGTCTCCCATTCACCCTGAATCTGGTGTACCAGAAGATCCGAGTCACCCATGACCAAGATTTCCTGGACACCCATGTCTATAGCTAATCTCAAACCCAAGATACATGCCTCGTATTCAGCCATGTTATTGGTGCAATAGAAACGAAGTTGAGCAGTGACAGGGTAGTGTTTCCCTGTCTCAGAAATCAGTACTGCTCCTATCCCGACACCCTTGGCGTTGGCAGCTCCATCAAAGAACAATTTCCATCCTGGATTCTCGACTTGTTCTAAGTCTTCAACATGCATTATCTCCTCATCAGGGAAGTATGTTTTCAAAGGTTCATATTCATCATCAACTGGATTCTCGGCCAAATGATCAGCCAGCGCTTGTGCTTTCATTGCAGTCCGGGTCACGTAGACAATATCAAACTCCGTAAGCAAGATTTGCCATTTCGCCAACCTCCCTGTGGGCATGGGCTTCTGAAAGATGTACTTCAACGGGTCCAACCGAGAGATGAGATAGGTGGTATAGGCTGACAAGTAATGTTTCAACTTCTGCGCTACCCAGGTTAAGGCACAACACGTCCTCTCAAGATGAGTGTACTTTACCTCATATGATGTGAACTTCTTGCTGAGGTAGTAAATTGCCTGTTCTTTCCTTCTTGTGATGTCATGCTGCCCCAGTACACAACCAAAAGAATTATCCAGCACGGTCAGATAAAGGATCAAGGGTCTTCCCGGCTCCGGCGGGACCAACACAGGTGGACTAGCCAAATATTCCTTAATCTTGTCAAATGCTGCTTGACATTCATCCGTCCATCTGACCGCAGCATCTTTCTTTAGCAGCTTGAAGATGGGCTCGCAAGTTGTTGTAAGCTGGGCAATGAACCTGCTGATGTAATTCAACCTGCCAAGCAAACTCATCACCTCTTTCTTGTTCCTTGGCGGCGGTAGCTCCTGAATGGCTTTGATCTTGGACGGGTCTAATTCAATACCGCGCCGACTCACCACGAATCCCAATAACTTCCCAGATGGAACTCCAAACGCATACTTTGCTGGATTAAGTTTGAGGTTGTACCTGCGGAGTCTTTGGAAGAATTTCCTCAAGTCCTGGACATGGTCACATTGTTTCCTCGACTTTATGATTACGTCGTCCACATAGACCTCAATTTCCCGATGTATCATGTCATGGAACATGGTGGTCATCACCCTCATATACATTGCTCCTGCGCTCTTCAACCCAAATGGCATGACTCTATAACAATACGTTCCCCAAGGTGTGATAAATGCCGTCTTTTCCGCATCCTCCTCATCCATCAAAATCTGGTGATAGCCCGTATAGCAATCCACGAAGGAACCAATCTCATGTTTGGCACAATTGTCAATCAATATGTGGATGTTTGGTAGTAGGAAGTTGTCTTTCGGACTTGCCTTATTGAGATCACAGTAATCTATGCACACTCTGGTCTTTCCATCCTTCTTTGGCACAGGCACAACATTGGCTAACCAAGTGGGATACCGCGAGACCCGGATGAACTTCGCCTCAAACTGTTTGGTGACCTCTTCTTTGATTTTCAAACTAATGTCTGTTTTAAACTTCCTTAGCTTCTGCTTGATAGGAGGGCATGCTGGGTCAGTGGGCAATTTGTGGACCACCAAATCGGTGCTTAAACCTGGCATGTCGTCATATGACCATGCAAAAACAACTTTATACTCAAAAAGTGCTTTAATTATCTCTTCTCTGAGTTGTGGTTCCTAATGGACACTTATTTTCGTTTCCCGCACATTCTCCTGATCCCCTAAATTGATTGCCTCTGTGTCATTCAGATTAGGTTTGGGTTTTTCTTCAAAGTGGCTTAATTCTTTACTGATTTCCTCAAAAGCTTCCTCATCATCATATTCTATTTCGTCATCACACTCAATTTCTGGTATTATTATGTCTGAGTTAGATTGGCATTTAATACTGGGCTGAAAACTCCTCATGCATGACACATCACTGAAACTAGCGTAAAAGGGACTGTACAAGAAAGAAAAGAAAGACAAAAATGAAAACTATCAGGAATGAAAAAGAGGAAAATTGCATTTCATTAATATTTAAATAACAAGGTTTAACTCATCCAAACGGACGGAACATAGCATCCGAATTACAACCTTGGAAATAATCCAGATTAAACTGAAAGGAAATCAAAACTAACTACCAAGACTCCCTCCGGGTAGGAAGGGGAGTTGCTTCCCAATTGTTAAGCTTTGCCTGGGGCCCCACGAATTGAACATCTGCCTTGCTTGGACCTTCTCCGGCCTCCAACACATTCACCTCATAAAACAGCTTTTCAAACCTCTCAATCAGCTCCTCATCGAGATCAACCACACCACGGGGCATTGCCGTTGCTAGGCGCTTCTTCGTACCAGGCCTGATAAAGGAACGGGAAAGGCGGGGAATGGGTTTTGGAAGGGTCCATGCTTTCTTTTTCATCTTTCTAGCTCGCCTTATGTCTGCAGCAGTGGGCTTGAAACCCAAACCAAAAGTATCCAGGTTTGCAGGAAGGGATACGGGCTGTACAATGCCTTGTAAAGAAGCACCCAAGCCTTTTCCGGGTACAAATCCGTTCTTCAGCATTTCTGACGCAACCATGACGGATGCAGCAGCTACCTTTGGCACAGGAATACTCTTCCCTTCCGGGATCTTTTCAACCGATACCGTATCAAAGACCTGATATACCCATGGGCCTTTGTCATCCTCAGCTTCTATGAAAGGCACAATGGCATCACCCAGATTACACGAACTATCTTCCCCATGCACCACGATCTCTTGCTTGTCCCACTCGAACTTAACCATCTGGTGCAAGGTAGATGGCACTACCTTTGCTACATGGATCCAGGGTCGGCCTAACAAGAGATTGTAAGAGACAGCCACGTCAAGCACCTGGAACTCCATAGTGAATTCAACCGGACCTATTCTCAGTTCCAACACTATATCCCCAACTGTGTCCTTGCCTCCTCCATCAAATCCTCGCACGCAAATGCTATTCTTATGAATTCTCTCACTGTCCACCTTTAACTTTTCCAGGATGGAGAGAGGGCAAATGTTTGCACTGGACCCGTTATCAACTAGCACCCGGGTGACCATAGAGTCTTCACATTTCACCGTGAGGTAGAGTGCTCTATTATGCTCAGTGCCTTCCAAAGGTAGCTCATCATTAGAAAATGTAACCCTGTTGACCTCGAAATCTTGTTTGCTAATTTCTCTAAGTGGTTCACAGAAATCTTATTGGGAACATGGGCCTCATTCAAAATTTTCATCAATGCCTGGCGGTGCTCATCTGAGTGGATCAGTAATGATAGCAAAGAGATTTGCGCCGGGGTCTTTCTCAATTGTTCTACAATGGAATAATCTTGCGCCTTCATCTTCTTCAAGAATTCTTCTGCCTCTTCTTCAGTTACAGCTTTCTTTACTGATATTGGATTGTCTTTGGCCTTTCTCAGCTCGTCAGGAGCAAAGCATCTCCCCGAGCGAGTCAGTCCATGGGTTTCACAAACTTCTTCCTTAACTTCCTTTCCCTGATACATCACTGTCAATCAGCCGTAATTCCACGGGACGACCTTTTCACTGATTACTGGTAGCTGAGTCACTGGCTTGATGACAACCGGCTCTGTGCGAGCCCCTTTTACAATCACAGAGGGCTTGACAGCCGCCCCCGACACTACCACTTTAACTGGTTCTTGTTTTTCTGCAACACTGCTCAAAAGCTCTTTCTTCATCACTACAACTGGTTTGCTAATTGTTTCTCCTTCCTTGATCAATGCTCCCTCCTTTGCTAGTTTCTCATTCGATCTATGCTCACTAGCCCTGATCATCATTACGATTGTGACGGCTTCTTATGCTCTCCCTTTTGGACTAGCTCGATCATATGGGTCTCGTGATGAGTTGGTAATGGATTTTGGGTGATGTTAGGCGCTTCTGGGGCTTGCACTTCAATTCGGCGGGTATCAATGAGTTCTTGGATGGCCGTTTTCAAGTGCCAACATTTTTTTGTGTCATATCCCGGCGCACCTGAGCAATATTCGCAACTCACAGAGTGGTCCAGATTCCTTGGGGGAGGATTTGGCAATTTGGGTTCAATCGGATTCAGCATGCCCAACTGTCTCAATCTGTGGTACAGGCTAGTGTAAGATTCACCCAAGGGAGTGAAAGTCTTCTTCTTTTGCAACCTATCATTCTTAAATGCGGGATTGGGTCGAAAACCGGTTCCAGCGGGATTTCTGTTGGTTCTTGGGGTGGGTAGGTGTTTTGAGATGAGTAAGTATTTTGTGGGGTGGGTGCGCGCCATTGTGCGTGGGTAGGAGGTTGGGGGTATGCTTGGGCATGGTGGACAGAGAAATTGGGGACAGGAGGTGGGTAATAGTGCTGTGGTGGGCCATATGAGGTGTGTGGGTAGGTTTGGGGGTGGGGGCGAGGTTGGTGATAATATGGTGATGGACCTCTGGACCAAGCTCTCGATTCCACTACTGCAACCTCTTCTTTCTTCTTCTTTCCCAATGCTCCTCCAGTGCCGCTCTGAATAGCCTGAGTAGTTGCTTTGATTGCTGAATAGCTCATAATTTTGTTAGACTTGAGACCCTCTTCCACCATACTTCCCATTTTTACGACCTCGTTGAAAGTTTTTCCCACTGCTGACACCAGATGACCATAATAGGTTGGCTCCAAAGCCTGAAAGAAATAATCAACCATCTCGTTCTCTTTCATTGGAGGATCGACTCTTGCTGCCTGCTCTCTCCACCGAAAACCATACTCTCTGAAGCTTTCTCCGGGCTTCTTCTCAATTTTAGTCAGTGACAGACGGTCCGGGACAATTTCGAGATTATACTGGAAATGACATGCAAATGCTTGGGCCAGATCGTCCCAAGTGTACCATCGAGCATCCTGTCGTGTGTACCATTCCAAAGCTGCTCCACTTAGACTTTGACTAAAGTAAGCCATCAATAACTCATCCTTTCCTCCAGCTCCTCTCATCTTGCTGCAGAACCCCCTTAAGTGGGCCACCGGATCACCATGGCCATCATATAAGTCAAACTTGGGTAACTTGAATCCTGTTGGCAACTGGACATCAGGAAATAGGCACAGGTCCTTGTAAGCTACACTCACTTGTCCTCCAAGCCCCTGCATATTTCGGAATGACTGTTCTAAGCTCTTAACCTTCCGTATCATTTCCTCTTGCTCAGGGTTTTTGGGAGGCTTTTCTTCTTCTGCTGAGAGATCAAGGCAGGGAGTGTAAGGGCATGGCTCTGGTGGTTTGAAATTGGCTTCGGGTGGGTAGTACTGGTTATCATGAGTTTGGAACAAAGGTTCGCTAGAAGACCTGTGTAGTGTGGCAGGTGGGGGAGCCACGAACACAGGAGCGATTGGTGGTGGAGGGCATGGGATTTGTTTGGGTGGTGGAGGTGGTGGTGTTTGAGAGGTGGTTCCGTAATACTGTTGGTAAGTAGGGAAAGCCGGTGATGAATTCACTGTGGGAGGATCCTGAGGCTGAGCTAGTGGTGGGAGGTAAGAGGGGTTAGCAGGATAGGCTGGTGGTGGATGTCCCTTCGACCAGGCCTGGTACATCTCGGCCATTTGTTGCTTCAGTTTATACATCTCCTCCTTCATTGCATTATCGTCCACTACTTCCTCCTCCCTAGATGGGTCGACAATGCTTGCTTCCAATTCCTGGTTGACCATGTTTGACTTATCCTTAGAGCGGGTATTGTAGGAATGGGTTGCCAGAATGCCAGTCAACTTAACCACTTGCCTGAACTCATCAACAACAATTTTGTTAGCGGTTAGGGCATTAACAGATAGATAACCGCACATTGAGGAGTGAATGCACCTAAGCAGTTAACCATTTCTATTATGCCTTTGCTTGGTTGCATGCGTCATCCCGACTTTCCATTTCCTTTACTTGCCAGTTGCAAACTTTCTCTTCTCCTTTCTCTTTCTTCTTTTTTTTTTTCTTTTCTTTCTTTTCACTCTTACCTTGGTCTTCCTTGTTCCTAACCGCTCCTTTCCTCAAAATTATTTTTCCACTCTTCTCTTTCCTTTTCTCTTGCTCTCTTTTTATTTCTCTTATTTGCTTTTGTTTGTCTTCCTTTTTCTTTTGTTTTTTCTTTCCCTCTGTTGTTTTTTTTTCTTTCCTTTCTTGTTTTTCCTTTTCATTACAGTGGAATCCTATGGAGATTGCCTACGTATTACGACCCCGCGTGAATCAGACCAAGCGTAGTTCTTGAGGATATAAGAAGGAAATAAATAACAAATTTTTTTTGGGATTTTCTTTTTTTTTCATAAAAACAAACACTTTGACTACAAGGACTCAGGACTTACAGACTCGAAATAAACTAACAGACTTAGAAAAAGATCAACTCAAACGACCTAACAGACTCCAAAACGACTTAACAGACTCAAACAAAATGAAAATCACAAATGCATTAAAGCCTTGAACGCTCCTGGAGCTCTCGAGGTGTTGTTTGGCTTTGTTGCGGGCTCATCTGCAAGATCCTCCTGAAGCCTTTCCAAATCCCTCATTACCTGCTGGACAAATGTCATGACTGCCGCAAAGAAAGTAGTCTGGATCATGTCTTCACATATCTGGCATTTTACCACAATGTACTCTGCAATCGCCGTGACCCTTTCACGGATCCTACCCTTCTCTCGTAATAATTCTCCAATTTGCCTGGTTCTAGCTTCCAAAGTTTGTTCCGCTGCATGGTTCTGTGTTTGAAATTGATGTAGATCCCTTTCCAACCTTGCTATCAAAGAATAACAATGCTCCCTCTCGGCTTCGAAATCTCTTCCCTGCTTGGCCATTTCATTTCCAATGATCTTGACCTTCTTCTTCATACTTGCCATCCCCTTGTCATATTTCTCCTTCAGCTGACGGATAGAACTAGCCCGTTCCCCTGCATCCTTGGCTATCTTGGCTCGAGCATTTGATAACTCCTTTTCAGTCTTTTGTAACTCATCCTCAAAATCACGTGCCTTCTGGGTAAGGTTGTAGATGAGCGTTTCGTCTTTTCTACTCCTGCCCGGGTTGTCAATTGCTATTTTCATTTTCCGGATCTGGGCTTTGAGAGCTTCATTCTCTTGGATCAATCTTTTTTTCACACCTTCGGTTTCCTGAGCCTGAAGATCATTGTTGAATTCCATATTTCTCAGTTTTTCTTTCAAAGCATGAATCTCAGCTTGATACGCCTTTTCCTTTTCTCCCCATACTAATCTTTCTTGGATTTCGTCATCAAAGGCTTGAACATGAGGTCTTTTGGCGGGTCTCTCAGATTCGGGTTCTGGCTCGGTGTTCACACAGGACCTCTTCTCAAACCAAGCAGCATAGTTTGGATCCACTTCTCCTTTTGCGATATCCGGTACCTGGGTGCAATTTTTTAGATACCGGCAGCTGTTCCAATCCCGCTGAACTAAAGCCTCGGGCAATGCAGCTTCTGGATGCAGCTCTATGACTTGATTACTTAGATCTTCGTCTTCGGGCACAATCTGATACCGTCCTAATTGTCTTAAGACCCTCTGCGGGGCGTATGGCTGAATACTCCTTACACCCATTATCCTCAGGTAGCCTTTGGTTGCAGTCATGTATATAGCCTCCGTCTTTGGGAGCCATCCTATGGACCACTCAATTTGACTTGCTTTGAGAGCTTTCAAATGAGACACCCATGCTTCAAACCCTTCCGGCACATTGTAATCCTTGACCCTATCTTCATAACTGGTGATGAAGTTATTTGGGCTCGAGCCATAACTCATGAATCTGGGATGGTGGCGAAGATGCTCGATCATCCACATTCGAAGGAGGATATTGCAACCTTCGAAGAACTGGGCCCCGGC
Organism: Nicotiana attenuata; assembly: GCF_001879085.1. NCBI lineage: Eukaryota > Viridiplantae > Streptophyta > Magnoliopsida > Solanales > Solanaceae > Nicotiana > Nicotiana attenuata. The sequence continues at coordinate 50,181,913 of NC_031990.1, read as the reverse complement.
TTTGCACAAAGTCAATGCACGATAAATATCCGCCAATATCAACGGGGCAAGTGTATGATCTTTCATGGTAGTGAGGATTTGTGCAATTCTAGCCATACGTATATCCACTGTCCCCTTCTCATTTGGAAAAACCATTATCCCCAAAAACGCCACGATAAATGCAAACCGGCGATGAAGTTGCCAAAGACCCTTATCTTGTTTGTTGCACAACCCCTTCTCATGTGCCTCAAAACCAGAAGAGTGCCCAAACCTGAAGTACAAAAAGTGGAAAGCACAACACCCTTCGCTTACACGGTTCTTGCTTGTCTGTTTACTGATATTCAGGAGGTCAAAAAACTTGTGCACTGACGGAGCCCTTGGAAATATAAGCTGTTGCTTCCTTAAATCTCGTCCAAACTTAATGTACCCAGCTATCTCCTCCAAAGTAGGGGTAATCTCAAAGTCTGAGAAGCGAAAAACATTACGAGCAGGGTCCCAGAAAGTTATCATAGCCTTGATCAGATCGTCTCGTGGTTTGATCTCCTAAATGTCTATAAGAGCGCCCAATTGTTTTCTTGCCCATTTCTGACCATCTTGATCCAAATCATTCCATCACATGCGCAAATGTACTCGAGCCTGCCCCTGACCACTTCTGGCGGATCCTGGATAATATTCATTTGTTCCCGTAGAAAGGTGGGGTTAGGGTTGACTTTAATGGACCTTTTTTGAAAGAAAGTTTCTAATTTTAAAACAAAATTCCATGATCCCTTCCTTGATATGCTAATTTTAGCCAAAAGGCTAGCTTTGCAAATATGGCCCCCTCCCAATTCCACATGAATTTTGAGGCCGGGGGAGGCTTATTTTGTGACACTTCTTAACTTTGCCCATTCGATTACGAGGATAGTCCTTCGACAACGGAAGAATATTCTAAGGCTATCTCGGTAAGAATGGTTTAAAACACTACCGACACTGAATCGGCTTATTTTGACTGACTGCATTTGTTTGACTCCCTCGCTTCTCTCTCTTTTTTTTTTTATTTTCTTTTTCAAAATAAGGCCGGACCTTATGTAGGTTGCCTACGTATCCCAGATCTGATGGGAATCAGACCCGCGTAGTTCGGCCAACTTGACTTTGAAATGACTGTTTTTTTTTTGTAAAAAAAATCGGCAGAGTTTCGGGGTATTTTCAAGCATTGGGTTTTCTTCAGAACCGGGTTTTCTTCTTTCCTACATCACTCTTGGTCCTTTTCCTCTCTTTTTCCCCTCTTCTTGTTTTTCTATGACTTTTCCTCGCCCTTCTTTTCTTATTTAGCCGGTCAGCATGCAAGCCAAAACAAATGAATGTTCACATAGCACATAGGATGCATCATGATGGTCTGTTATTTTGGTGTACACCTGTCCTAGAGGGACCCAACCCCTATGTTGAGTCCCCTAAGCCAAAATGCACGTGATGCAAACAAGCGCTCCTACTAGGGATCCGGCATGGAGCTGTGTTTTTCTAAGTTTAAAAAACCTGGGGTTTTGGTCTAGACTTGGGGGTACCCGAGCGGACAACTGGGGCCGAGGAGGGGGTGACGTACCGGGAGCACTGAAGTCTGCCCGGCCTTGTCGCTTGCCCAGCCTCACTCTATTTGGTATATTTTCTAGAAAAAGCGGGCTACGCGAACGTATGCACCAATTTTTTTAAAAAACTAAAGGGGTGGCGTAAGAAGACAATTATATACAATGCAACAATATGAAATCGGTAAACAGATAGCAGTTAGCACAAAGGTTCACAAAATACAATAATATCAATAAATAAGCCAAGTAAAAATCATGAAATAAGCTCGAATTCTTGAACCCTGAACAAAAGTTCTGGGTTTTACTCCCCAGCAGAGTCGCCAGAGCTGTCACACCTCTTTTTTTCACTACACCCCCGTAAGGGTATAAAAGGGAGTTATTTCCAACTTGAAGTGACAATCGAAACGGGATTCATTTTATTAAAAAAAAAATTCAGAGTCGCCACTTGGGAGATTTATGGTGTCCCAAGTCACCGGTTTAGAATCCCGAATCGAGGAAAGATTTGACTCTGTTTATGTCCGCGAAACACAAAAATCCGGGTAAGGAATTCTGTTAACCCGGGAGAAGGTGTTAGGCACTCCCGAGTTTCGTGGTTCTAGCACGGTCTCTTTGATCATACCTGGCTTATTAAATTGCCTAATTCGTGATTTTAGAACCTATGTGTTTTTTACCTTTTACCGCTTTTAAATAAGAAAAATTATCTTGAAACGGGTTACGCGTATGTATACCCGCTTGTTTGGCGTGTCAAAAATCATGTCACGCGAACGTGTCCACAATTAATAACGCTTTATTAATATTAAGAGAATTTGGGCCGAAGTTGCGCGAACGCATACTCCGGTTTTGTTTTTAGAATCATAATTGTGTTACGCGCACGTATACACAATCACAATTGTGTTTTAAACGGCCCTAAAAGGCTTTTCTACGAACATTAATCATTTTATAACTAACAGAAACAATGTTGGCGAGGACTATAGATGATTTGGTCAAAATGACACACCCCATATTATGGGTAGAGGGCAGCACTTAATCAAGCGGGTCTGATGGAGTTCGAATTTGCTCCTAGTTAATAACAAATTCAAGCCCAATGACTAGCAAACCCATGTTAAGTAATATCAAGTACTTGGTTAATTGAACAAAAATGTTTGGGCCACTTGGATTTCGTGAGAGTCACCCAAAGGTTGGACGTGATACCGAGTTCAACAAAATACCACACGATGCTTTCAAAAGCCCCTTTTACTATGCCAATTAAAAGTATAATGACTTAAATCCTTCTGATATCACAGGACTCCAAATTGGGCCTGGGGCGTGATAAGGTCAGAAACAAGCCTGGAAGGCCCATTTCCAGTAAGCTGAAACGTATCAGCCCAAACCAAACACAAACCACTTAAGAAATTCCAAGAATATAATAAGAACTGACAAACAACACCAGATTTGTGAATTCAGACTTTTTTGCACCTACTTAACTAACAGAACATTTAACAATATTAAAAGCTCTATGATCTCAAAAATCAACTAGCATCGTTTGGATTAAATGAATAAGCTATAGAGTTTTAAACAACCAATGCTAACATGATGTTCAGATTAATAATAATATGAACACTACAAAAATCAGTTATTGATGCGACCAATTAGACAATGTATGAAAATAAACTAATCTAGGTTCTAAAGTATGCAACTCCCCTTTGTCCATTGTACACCCCTCACAGAACCCTTCTAATATCACACTTCACATCATCATTCTGCTCTTAGCTTCTTTAATACTAATTAACCATGAAGTTATCACCAAGCCTGAGTACTTGTATCAGCTAAAACAATTTAATACACATGGAACTTGACTGGATTTTTAACACAACAATCCAACAGTCCTCAAATCAAATACAGCTATGAGAGTTTGAGTATTTAAAACAACAACTAGCTAGAATACATGAAGAGTCAAGTGACTAAACCACAAACACCATGCAACTAAGGTACAGATAGAGCCATCGCCATGATTTTAACTCTGCTTTTAATTCCAACTTCAAATTGAACTTCACATTAGTTAGAATTTAGAAGACATGTTCCTGGAAATATAGGGAAAGCAAAAGAAGTGAGGGGTCGATAGAGCCAACAGTAGCAGCACAGGAATCCAGCAACAACAATGAAACAGTAGAGGATCAACAACCTAGAATCACTCGTGAAAACCCAAATCCCAACTCCAAAACCCTTTTAACCAAATGCCATGACTTACAAATAACCCCTTCTGAAGTTTTAAAAAACCAAACACAAGAGATTCGAAAGCTGAAACTTAATGTGATGCAAGCAACTTTACCAAAAGAGTTCAGAATTTCAAGTGTTATTTTAAAGTTCACTCACAAATGCCTAGCCGTCTCCAATTTTATGTATTTTTTAGCCTCCAACATCTGTCTTGAAAGGCAAGGAATGATGCCTTTTATAGGCAAAAAAGTAGGGCATCCTCACATTTTGTTTTTGCCCTTTAGTCCCTCATTTTGTGACTTGTCTGCCAAGTTATAGTGCCAAAATTAAAACCAGCCCCTGCTAGACACTTCTAAAACAGTTGTCAAAAGATTCCCTTAACCAATTTACCTAAACTAACCCCCAATGACCCCGAAATTACCCTGAACCAAGATGAGTCATGGGTCAATTTCAACTCAATTGTTACCTTAGAGTCTAACCTCAAGTTAACCCACGACCACAAATGAACGAGTCTCTTAACTGGGTCAATGATTAACCACAGTTAATACAAGGACATAAACCATCACGCATGACCAAACAGAGAAGATAGAATTCAGAAAATAAAATATGCAATAATTCCAAACTTTGCAATTAATCCTACCCTTAATTACTAACTAAATGAACTCCATTATTAAGGAAAAACAAAACAAAAATAAAGCAAGTAAAAAAAAACGAGAAGCAGAAATACCCAATTAGCAGAGTCGTCAATGCCAAATTAATGCCAGGATATCTTGACATAGCGACGAGAATCAATGAATGATGATGACAAGGCTTGGCTGGCTGATGTTGCATTGACCGGAATTTGGTGGGCTTCGAAACGGGCCAAAAATGACACTAATCGATTGTTCTTAATGAGAACAATCGATTGGCATAAATTTTGGTCTCGAATCGAGCCTTGAAACCACTGGAAATCAGAAGGAGGAGCGGATTAGGGTTTTCGTTGTTTTTTTTGTAATTTCAGACTTGAAATTTGAAACAAATGGGTGAGGGTTTATGGGAAATTGGTGGTAGATATGAGATGAAGAGGGCGTGGTGGTTGTTTGGTGTGAATTGGGGGTGGTTGAACGGTGCGCGCCGGGCCGCGGCGGAGGAACCAAGGGCGGCGCCCTAGGGTTTGGGGATTTCGGCGGTTTCTGGTGGGATTCGAGGGAATGGAGGGTGGCAGGGGAATGAGGGGAAAAAGGTGAAGCTCCGGTGCAAAAATGGGGTCAATCGGAGCAACACACCGGCGGAGGAGATTTCCGGTAGGCGGTGTGCGGCGGAGGCGGTGGAGGGTTCTCTGAGGGGTGGGGTGAGAGAGAGACGGGCTTGGGGGGGTAGGGTGTTGTTAGGACATATATATATCTATTTAGGCCCACTTCAGGGCCGTTGGATCAAAGATCCTCAACGGTCCTGATTGCCCATTAATGAAACGGGGTCGTTTGGTCTGGAACGGGGCTGGACCGGGTTCTGGGCGAGTTTGGGCTAATTTGGGGCGGGTTTGGCGGGTTTTGGGTGGATTTGGGCCAGCCCAACTTGGGCATTTCATTAGAGATATACCCTTTCTTTTAATCTTTTTCTTTTTCAATTAATTCTTTTCCTTTTTCTTTTCTTTTCAAATTAAAACAAAAAATAAAAATAAAAATCTAAACTAATTCCTAAATCCAATTATCCTACCACATCGTATTATTTAACTAATAATTACCACAACTGATGAAAACCCAAATTAAAGAAAATTACCAAAAATTCCAAACTAAAATTAAAAGTGAAACAATAAACTATTTTTTGTGATTTTTGTATTTTTTGTAAAAATCCTAATTACTCATTAATTAAAAAAAATATGTAAAATTAAATCCTAAATGCAATGCGTATTTTTGTATTTTCATGAATTTATGCTAAATTAAAATGCACACAGAAATGCAAATAAACATGAAAATTATGCAATTAATTCCTAAAAATTAAATAAAAGAAAAATCCTAAATCTAAGAATTCCGTAGGAATAAATCATGCGAGGCAAAAATCACGTGCTCACAATCATATCCTTTTACTACCCATTACCCTCCCCTTAGTGGTTATAAGCGAGTTTAATTAACGACCTCTAAGCGTGCTGCTACCCGTCCCTTCCTTATGGTCCTGGAGGAATTTAGGACATCTAAATCTGGACAGTTCTAGACAACCTAAGGCTTTTAAAAGGTAAAAATCTAGGCGACAAGCAAATAACATGTAGGACAAGAAAATAGGGACAAATAGTTAAAAGGCTCATATTTACCTCCGCATGTGTATAAACTAACAAACAGCACGTCTAAAACACAGATTTTGAAGAAGTTCAGAAATCCTAAGAACATGATATCTAGATGAATGTTACAGATTCAGGATATGCATAAGGAAAGTGGCAGAATCCTAACCAGTTTGCCTAATGGTTTTTATAGCATGTTAAGCTTAAGCAGTTTAACACAATCAAATGCAGTTTCCAGTTTAGATATATATATATATATATATATATAGAGAGAGAGAGAGAGAGAGAGAGAGACTGATTACCTAAGGCTTGCCTAGGCGGGGGACTGTTTGCAATCATAATTACAGGAGATGATTAATAGTGTAAGAAATTGTTCAAACTACAGACATGCTATTCTAGATGACACAGATCTTAACAGGTGTTTTATCTTTATTCCAAGACATGATGTCTATGTGTGAGGCTGTTTAACCCTTTTTATAACCAACTATTTATTTAGTCTAAATGGGCATGTTCAATGAAATGCAAACAGAGTTTCTAAAGCAGGGTATCTAATGCATACATGGGATGACTATTTTTATTTAAAACGGGATCATTAACCTAATGGCGGGATCTCTATGTGATAGTACTTATGCAAAAATCAAAAGTTGGAATAATGGTACAAGATATGCAGTATGCTGAAGCGATAAACGAGCATGCCCTAAGTCAGGATGTCTAGTGCACAAGTTTGGCATGGTTTGAATACAAATAGATTAGTAATCCTAGAACATGATTTCTAACACAAATTTACACAATGTAAGACCTAGAAGCATGTTTTCTACCCAATTTTACCCACAGTGCCATACAACTACCCTCCATTTTTACTAGTCACCCCAATATCTGTTTACAATTAATTATTACAGACCAAGGATTGAATTACATAAATAAAAATATAAATTAAGCTATAGGGAGCCTGAAGTAGGCCCAAAGAAAATCCTGGTGTACCAGGCCTTCAGTAGTCTCAAATGCCCAAGATTTCGTAGCCAATTTCATGTCCAGGTGTGTCAGAGTTCCCTAAGGACCTCAAGGATCCCGGGAAGTGGTCACACCCAGACCTTCTCAAATAAGGACTGATTATGTGTAGTGTGGAAGAGCCAACCCTGATATGCCAGAGTTTAGAGAGATCTCAAGGATCTCTAAGCAGTACACATACCAAAGGGGCAGGACTTAATAATCTAAGAATAAGTGAGAGTGCATAATTTTAAAAAGGTTTTGGTAGACAGTATAGAGAGGACTCTTAGAGGTGAAAAGATTTTCTGAAAACCAGTACTAGTTTGATAGTAAAACAGCTTGAGAAAAGTCTGAAAACACTTCGAAATCAAAACACAAATCACATAACAACCATATTCAGAAACATTTGGCAAACAGGTTCCACACAGGGAGAGAGGGGTTGGGGATACATAGAATACACATTAGTGTATAGTGGAGCACAGAAGCAGACGGATGTACAGAATTACTAAGTTAGTTACAAGGGTAGGTGATTAAGATGTTGAGAACACATAAACCTCAAACACACAACTAGAGTTGCATTGAGAGACTAGATGGCTTAGCAAAGCAGAGTAGGAAAGGACTTAATTGAACAGAATAGGCAAAACACCACCAAGCATTCATAATGTAGACATGCTAACCACATACTGAGCAAAACAAGATTTAGACATGCTAGACAAACAGTAGACAGGCAAGTATAGTTGAGACATGCTGATCACATATTGAACAAGGTAATATTAGGCATGCTGGATAAATAGTAAACAGAAAAGTAAAGTTGAGACATGCTAATCACATATTGAACAAGGCAATATTAGGCATGCTGGATAAACAGTAAACAGGAGCAGGAATGAACTCATGACTGATGAACTAAGGCAGTAATGAAACACATAGGGTTTAGATTTCAAATATTAATCAGAGGCATATCAACTAGGAAGAAGAACACAGAATGTAGAGCAAGGATTGCACAATGGTTAGCCTTGGCTTTCAGCCGGCCAGGCCAATGAATATCACAAGTAACAAAGAAGAACAGAGAGAGAGCTTTTAGAGTGTAAGTGTAGCAGTGAACTAATGTTCGTGGTTTGTGATAATAGGTGAATTTAACTATAATTAGGCCCTACAGAACCACCTTCTTGTATAGTTTTGATGATAAAAATGATAGCAAAATGCTCTGATTAGCACTTTTCACGCTTTGCAGGTTATATACGACAAGAGGAAGCTATGGAGTACTTTTGGGATCAAATACGGAGAAAAAGAGGCCAATTGTAAAATATCCGCCAAGTGAACCATGCGAAGGCAGCTCAAGCCAGACCTGGAGAAGGACTGCCGCGGTTCCACCGTTACCGCGGCAGAAACTCGGCAGTGTGCAGCTGCAGAAAAATTAGAGAATCAGAGAGTAGGTTTGACCGCGGTTCTACCGTAACCGCGGCAGAACCGCGCCAGAGGCGGAAAAGTTCAGGGACTTAAGTGCAAAATACGAGATTTTTAGCCCAAAACCCTATTTTAAATACTGGACTTCGCCCAAGGGAGGCAGGGATTGTATTAGAGAATATTTTAGCAAGCAAAACAATTGTGAGAGATCACCTAAAACATCATATCTACTTCTTCTTTAACTTTTCTTGCAATTATGATTATGAATATTGTTCTAGTTTATTTACCCATAGTTATGAGCAGCTAAATCTTTTGTCTAGGATTTTGATGGAACCTATTGAGGGATGAACTTCTTGTTTATGTGAATACAGTTTGCCAGTTTAATTTTTATTTGTTCAACTACGTGTTTGTTGTAGTTAATTGACAGGATCCTCAATTAGTTGTGCCTATTTAGTGTGCATAACTCGGGAGAGAGTGCATATTTAGGTGAATGTTGAACAACACCACTCCCAAAGTATAAGAGGGATCTATAACTGCGGGTTTAAAGGCGGGATTAGGAATAACAAAGCCTTGGGTGCAATCTTAAGTGAACTGTGATAAACAAAGCTAGTTAGTGTATCTCGGGAGAGTGCATTTAGTAAATTACTGTGATTACTCGGGAGAGATTTACGGTAAGAAGAGCGTTCATGATTGATAGAATGTGTTGGTGAATTTGTATGAAACATAAACAGAAGGAATTCCATCAATAGGGGAAATCAGTACCTTAGCGCTTTCTCATTATTGTTTACATCTTAGCATCTTTAATTTGCAGCTATTAGTTACTGTTAATCTTAGTCATTAAAAACACCATCAACTGTGATTCTCAACGTTTGGGAAATTGATTCTAAAGAGTTTAGTAGGTCTAAAGATAGTGATTGATAGGTTAATTCTCTGTGGATTCGACTCTGGGCACAATACTCAGGTTATATTTGCAACGTCCGCATTGTCCTTTTTAGTTCCGCTGGCCCAGCACTGCATAGTCATTGGTCATGCCAGTGACTATGCAGTAGGGGCAGTGCTGGGCCAGCGGAAAGACAAATTGATGCACCCAATCTACTATGCCAGTAGAACGCTGAGTGGAGCCCAGTTGAACTACACTGTGACTGAGAAGGAGATGTTGGCTGTGGTGTTCGCGTTCGACAAGTTCCGATCCTACCTGATAGGGTCCAAGGTAATTGTATATACTGACCATGCAGCTCTCAGGTACCTAATCAAAAAGAAAGAATCTAAGCCACGCATAATTCGTTGGGTGTTGCTACTGAGAATCAAGTCGCTGATCATCTATCATGACTTGAGGGAGCTGAAAAGGCAGTTGAGGTTGAGGAAATTCTGGAAACTTTTCCAGACGAGCAGCTGCTCGCCACCACTCTTCAGGAAGCGCCATGGTATGCAGACGTAGCTAATTACCTGGCCAGTGGTATAGTTCCTTACGACCTTTCATCGATCCAAAGGAAAAGGTTTTATCGGGAAAGCCGCCATTATTACTGGGACGAGCCTTATCTGTTTAGAATATGCCTTGATAATATGATCCGGAGATGCGTCCCCGAGATAGAGCAATCTTCTGTTTTGCAGGCTTGTCACACATCGGCGTATGGCGGACACTTTGGAGGGGTCAGGACCGCGGTAAAGGTACTAGAGGCTGGATTCTTCTGGCCAATAGTGTTTAAAGATGCACACCTATGGGTGAAGGGCTGCAATGAATGTCAACGGACCGGGAACATTTCCCGTCGCCACGAGATGCCCATGAACCCAATCCAAGAGGTGGAGGTATTTGACGTCTGGGGGATTGACTTCATGGGTCCCTTCGTCAGCTCCTATGGCAATAAGTACATTCTTGTTGCTGTAGACTATGTGTCCAAATGGGTGGAAGCTGCTGCATTGCCCACTAACGATGCAGAAGTGGTAGTGAGATTTTTGAAGAAGAACATATTCACCCGCTTCGGGACACCACGAGCAATTATCAGTGATGGAGGCACTCACTTCTGCAACAGAGCCTTTGAAAAGTTGCTTGCTAAGTACGATGTGCGCCACAAGGTGGCTACTCCTTACCACCCTCAAACTAGTGTACAGGTTGATGTGTCCAACAGAGAAATCAAGAGTGTATTAACCAAAACTGTGAACGCCACAAGAACTGATTGGGCGAGGAAGCTAGATGATGCACTATGGGCTTACAGAACTGCTTTCAAGACACCAATTGGTATGTCACCATACAAGTTGGTGTTTGGGAAGGCCTTCCATCTGCCAGTGGAACTTGAACATAAAGCGTGGTGGGCGTTGAAACAGCTGAACTTGGATATGGAAGCTGCGGGCACAACAAGAATCACTGAACTGCATGAGCTCGAGGAGTTCAGATATCTTGCTTTCGAGAGCACAAAGTTATACAAGGAGAGAATGAAGAGGATGCACGACCAGAACATTGTTGAGAGGAATTTCAAATCCGGGGACATGGTATTGCTCTACAACTCAAGACTACGTCTGTTCCCAGGTAAACTTAAGTCACGATGGTCTGGACCAGTTTGAGTAGTTGAAGTTTTCCCTTCAGGGGCTGTTGAAATTGCCACAGAGAATGACTCTCATACATTTGGAGTCAATGGTCAAAGATTGAAGCCATATGTGGGAATGAGCGAGCCAAAGGAAGTGTCAGAGCTGCACCTGACTGAACCACAGAGGTCGAGCGAGCCTTAAATGCGCTCATCCTGCGTCGTGCCGCGACGTTAAATCAGGCGCTGCGTGGGAGTCAACCCACGACATTGTTGTAAGTGTAACACATTATATATATAAAAAAAACGAAGGTTCAGAATACTGCCCAGACCGCGGTTCCACCGTAAACGCGGTCAAACCGCGGTGGTGATCCCTCTCTGAACCTCGTCTACCGCGGTTCTACCGTAAACGCGGTAGAATCGCGGTGGGGATCCCTCTCTGAACCTTTTATTTTATTTTTTCATTTTTTCTTTCCCCCCCAAACCCTTATTCTCCTCCCATCAGCAGCAGCAACCTAAACAAACACTCCTCTTCTCGCTTCTCTCTCTCTAATACCTCCCCCCCCCAACACCTCCATTGTCATCTTCTTCAAGCTCCATCACCACTACCCACCCCTTCCTTCCTTCATTCAAGTGATATGGCTTGTAAAAGGCAAAAGAATGCGGCAGGCACTTCCCAACAGCCTACATATGATGAATCCAGGTTCGAATCACAGAAGGCAGAGGACGACTTTCATGCCAAGGCCTCCAAGAGCTTCACCCCTGAGATTCCTATTGACAGGGCGGCCCTCCATGCGAAAAGGGAAGAAATGTATGAGGAAATCCGGCGGAGGGAGATGGAGTTCTTATTTGATGAACCTGAGACAGTGAACGTCATGCTAGTAAGGGAGTTCTATACAAACTGCCCAGCTCACATGTTGCGGGAGGTGATTGTGCGGGGTAGGGTGGTAGATGCCTCAGTTGAAAAGATTCGCCAGGTGTTGAGGCTGCCCAAGTTCACTGGTGAGATCGACTATTACCAGGAACCATAAGGAGTCACTTGGGAGAATATGACTGAAATACTAAGCGCAGGGGGTCAACCACGCTGGATACAGGACAATATCACCCTGAACTCCAAGTCATTCACACATTTGGCTAAATGTTGGTTCACTGTCATTTGCAGCCGGTTCTTGCCGACAGGTAACACGACTGATGTGAACTATCAAAGAGCTCTATTGATGTGGTGCTTTGTCACTAAGAAAAACTTTGATGCGGCGAGGATAATTGGTGATGAAATGATCCTGCGGTCTCCGCAGCTGTCAAAGGGATTCTACTTCCCTTCATTGGTGACAAGGTTGTGCTTGCTAAAAAATGTTCCCACCAATCCTACTGATGGCGCCTTGCCCGCTAAAGCACCATTCAAAGTGTCAGGCATCAGAGTGGGCCGAGATGCACCTGCCACCATTCAGATCGATGATGAGGATGAAGCCCCAACACCATCCAGGAGATCCTATGACAGAGCCGGACCCTCTCGGCAACACCATACTGGGGCAGGCTTCTCTAGATCCCAGTCCACCCGACCTATGTTGCGTTCCATGGAGGAAGAGATTGTAGATCTTCGCACCTCGGTGGATGGCCTACACACGCGTATGGATGCCATGTCTCAGCGGCATGCCAGGTCTGAGAGCCAGTTTATGGCGTGGTTCCGTGCTTTGGGGAGAGCTTGTCATGTCGACCCCAGCACCGTCTCAGCTCCGATTGATGCTCAGGGAAGTCTTCTTTACCCCTTCTTTTTCTTTCTTTTTTGATTACGACATGGGGACATGCCATAATTTTAAGTGTGGGGTGGGAGACTTGCTCTGGTAGTGTATTGTAGTGTATATAGACATTGAGTATGTTGTAATATTAGATTGATGTTGTTGTGTATAATTGACTGTACTCACATTAGAAGTAACTGACTGACACTTGTCGACGGGTCTCTTGAGGGTCAAACTCAGATAAAAAAAAAGAAAAATTTGTAGAGGACTCTTCCTGAGGACGGACCACTTGGACAGTACTCTTGAGGGAAGTAGTCCAGGTAGATTTTTCTTTATTTTATTTTATTTTTTAGGTAGTGTAGTAATTCTCCCTTGGTTTTTCTTTTGACCACGGTTCTTTTCCAAGGGCTTTTCTTGAACCGGGTTAGGTAGATTTTTTCTTTTGTAGTTTTAGGACCACGATGGGTGAAGGCTAGAATTCAACCCTAGATGTACACACCTGAGAATAACAAAAACGAATTGAGGGTGCGACGTCTAGGCTCGTTTGTAGACTCATACTTTGATGCCTTAATTTGCACATCTTGTCTTGCTTGAACGCTCGTATCAGTGTGTTGATAAACTGATTTGGAATGAGTTACATGCCAAGTGTGTGTGAGCTATTACTTGCATTCTGTGCTTGCATGCGATACCTAGAACTTGCCCTGTGTGTTTGCAAAGCGAAATAGAAGCTGTTTGGTTTTAAAGATGATTGAGGCACTTCTTTGTATAGCCTGTATAATTGTGAATCCACCTGTACATATTACCATAGTTAACCCCTTTGAGCCTGAAGCCTGTTCTTTGATAACCCTATAATAACCTACATCCCTGTGTTTGAGTAGTTTGACTGCTTGAACCTGTACCTCCTAGAAGCACTTGAATTATTAAAGAACATACAAAAGTCAAAGTGTGGGGTAGTAGGGGAGTGGAAAAAGGGGAATCAGGAAAGAAATACTTGAATGGTGCAATGGCTGTTAAAAAAA
>NC_031990.1:50106377-50167667 GCF_001879085.1 Nicotiana attenuata | reverse complement strand
ACGCGAGTGCTGAAACGGTGCATCGAGACTAACTTGGTTCTGAACTGGGAGAAGTGCCACTTCATGGTACAAGAAGGCATAGTCATGGGGCACCGGGTGTCAAGCAAGGGAATTGAGGTGGATCGTGCGAAAGTGGATGTAATAGCAAAGCTGCCTCCCCCAACCTCAGTCAAAGCAATCAGAAGCTTCCTTGGGCATGTCGGTTTTTACCGGAGGTTCATAAAAGACTTCACCAAAATTTCCAACCCTCTCTGTAAGTCGTTAGAAAAAGATCACCCGTTCTTGTTTTCTGATGATTGCAGAGTAGCATTTGAGGAGTTGAAAAAGAGACTGGTCACAACACCCATCATTGTTGCCCCCAGCTGCGAGCAACCGTTCAAACTAATGTGTGATGCCAGTGACTATGCAGTGGGGGCAGTGCTGGGCCAGCGGAAAGACAAACTGATGCACCCAATCTACTATGCCAGTAGAACGCTGAGTGGAGCCCAGTTGAACTACACTGTGACTGAGAAGGAGATGTTGGCTGTGGTGTTCGCGTTCGACAAGTTCCGATCCTACCTGATAGGGTCCAAGGTAATTGTATATACTGACCATGCAGCTCTCAGGTACCTAATCGAAAAGAAAGAGTCAAAGCCACGCCTAATTCGTTGGGTGTTGCTACTGCAAGAATTCGATCTTGAAATTTGTTATCGCAAGGGCATTGAGAATCAAGTCGCTGATCATCTATCACAACTTGAGGTAGCTGAAAAGGCAGTTGAGGTTGAGGAAATTCTAGAAACTTTTCCTGACGAGCAGCTGCTCGCCACCACTCTTCAAGAAGCGCCATGGTATGCAGACATAGCTAATTACCAGGCCAGTGGTATAGTTCCTTACGACCTTTCATCAGTCTAAAGGAAAAGGTTTTATCGGGAAAGCCGCCATTATTACTGGGACGAGCCTTATCTGCTTAGAATATGCCTTGATAATATGATCCGGAGATGCGACTCCGAGATAGAGCAATCTTCTGTTTTGCAGGCTTGTCATGCATCGGCGTATGGCGGACACTTTGAAGGGGTCAGGACCGCGCCAAAGGTACTAGAGGCTGGATTCTTCTGGCCAACAGTGTTTAAAGATGCGCACCTATGGGTGAAGGGCTGCAATCAATGTCAACGGAACATTTTCCGTTGCCACGAGATGCCCATGAACCCAATCCAAGAGGTGGAGGTGTTTGACGTCTGGGGGATTGACTTCATGGGTCCCTTCGTCAGCACCTATGGCAATAAGTACATTCTTGTTGCTGTAGACTATGTGTCCAAATGGGTGGAAGCTGCTGCATTGCCCACCAACGATGCAAAAGTGGTAGTGGGATTTTTGAAGAAGAACGTATTCACCCGCTTCGGGAAACCACGAGCAATTATCAGTGATGGAGGCACTCACTTCTGCAACAGAGCCTTTGAAAAGTTGCTTGCTAAGTACGATGTACGCCACAAGGTGGCTACTCCTTACCACCCGCATACTAGTGGGCAGGTTGAAGTGTCCAACAGAGAAATCAAGAGTGTATTAACCAAAACTGTGAACGCCACAAGAACTGATTGGGCGAGGAAGCTAGATGATGCACTCTGGGCATATAGAACTGCCTTCAAAACACCAATTGGTATGTCACCATACAAGTTGGTGTTTGGGAAGGCTTGCCACCTGCCAGTGGAACTTGAACATAAAGCGTGGTGGGCGTTGAAACAACTGAACTTGGATATGGAAGCTGCGGGCACAACAAGAACCACTTAACTACATGAGCTCGAGGAGTTCAGATATCTTGCTTTCGAGAGCACAAAGTTATACAAGGAGAGAATGAAGAGGCTGCACGACCAGAACATTGTTGAGAGGAATTTCAAATCCGGGGACATGGTATTGCTCTACAACTCAAGACTACGTCTGTTCCCAGGTAAACTTAAGTCACGATGGTCTGGACCATTTCGAGTAATTGAAGTTTTCCCTTCAGGGGCTGTTGAAATTGCCACAGAGAATGACTCTCGTACATTTAGAGTCAATGGTCAAAGATTGAAGCCATATATGGGCATGAGCGAGCCAAAGCAAGTGTCAGAGCTGCACCTGACTGAACCACAGAGGTCGAGCGAGCCTTAAATGCGCTCATCCTGCGTCGTGCCGCGACGTTAAATCAGGCGCTGCGTGGGAGGCAACCCACGACATTGTTGTAAGCGTAACACATTATATATAAAAAAAAAATAAAAAAAAAACGAAGGTTCAGAATACTGCCTAGACCGCGGCTCCACCGTAACTGCGGTGAAACCGCGGTCAGCTAACCCCTCTGAAGTTCTATCACCGCGTTTCTACCGTAAACGCGGTCAAAACGCGGTGGGGATCCCTCTCTGAACCTCGTCTACCGCGGTTCCACCGTAAACGCGGTCAAACCGCGATGGGGATCCTTCTCTGAACCTCTTCTACCGCGGTTCCACCGTAAACGTGGTAGAACCGCGGCAGACCACGTCGGGCCCAGGTACGAGATGTTTTTATTTATTTTTTCTTTTTTCTTTTCCCCCCCTTTGTTTTTTCTATTTTTACCTAATCCCTCACCCACCCCAAACCCTTATTCCCCTCCCATCAGCAGCAGCAACAAAAACAAACCGTCCCCCCAAACCCAAATTCTATCCTCTTCTCGCTTTCTCTCTCAAATACCTCCCCCCCTCAAAACATCCATTGTCATCTTCTTCAAGCTCCATCACCACTACCCACCCCTTCCCTCCTTCATTCAAGTAAGTTAATTTTCTTCTTCTTTCTCTCATTCTTCATCTTATTTAGTGTAATGTAGCCTAAACTAGATTAATTAAACCCTAGATAGAAATAGTGTTATTCTGTTTGTATTGTTGTATTTGCTTCTTGTAGACTCGTGTGATGCTTAATTGGGCGGGTTTTCATGGTGCTTCAATTGCGGGGGATTTTGAGCATGTTTGGAGGCCTAGAAAAATAAAATTTTGTAGTGAAGTTTGGTGGATGAGCCATGGTGGCCGAAAATCTGGGGGTGTGTGATGAGATTTTGGAGCACTTTGTGCCCCCATTAGTTTATGGTGGTGTTGTGTTTGGCATGAACCACATGAGGGCGATTGTGTGGGGAGTTGTTTGCCGAAATTGTGAGTTAGTATTGCTGTGAGGGCCATTGTGGAGGGTGTTAACCTTAGAAACTCGGCTAGTGGGCAATTGGCATAGCTTGGAAGAATGAAATTAAAGGGGGATATTGTTTGGTGCCATCGGGTGGCGAAGTCTGAGTACCCATCTGACAGGCACTAGTTAGGGTACATTTGATGGTTCTACTGATGTTTGCAGGTGATATGGCTCGTAAAAGGCAAAAGAGTGCGGCAGGCACTTCCCAAGAGCCTACATATGATGCCTCCAGGTTCGAATCACAGAGGGCAGAGGACGACTTTCATGCCAAGGCCTCCAAGAGCTTCACCCCTGAGATTCCTATTAACAGGGCGGCTCTCCATGCGGAAAAGGAAGAGATGTATGTGGAAATTCGGCGGAGGGAGATGGAGTTCTTATTTGATGAACTTGAGACAGTGAACGTCATGCTAGTGAGGGAGTTCTATGCAAACTGCCCAACTCACATGTTGTGGGAGGTGATTGTGCGGGGCAGGGTGGTAGATGCCTCAGTTGAAAAGATTCGCCAGGTGTTGAGGCTGCCCAGGTTCACTGGTGACATCGACTATTACCAGGAACCACAAGGAGTCACTTGGGAGAATATGACTGAAATACTATGCGCAGGGGGTCAACCACTCTGGTTACATGGCAATATCACCCTGAACTCCAAGTCATTCACACATTTGGCTAAATGTTGGTTCACCGTCATTTGCAGCCGGTTCTTGCCCACAGGTAACATGACTGACGTGACTATCAAAGAGCTCTATTGACGTGGTGCTTCGTCACTAATAAAAACTTTGATGCGGCGAGAATAATTGGTGATGAAATGATCCTGCGGTCTCCGCTGCTGTCCAAGAGATTCTACTTCCCTTCATTGGTGACGAGGTTGTGCTTGCTGAAACATGTTCCCACCAATCCTACTGATGGAGCCTTGCCCGCTAAAGCACCATTCAAAGCGTCAGGCATCAGAGTGGGCCGAGATGCACCTGCCACCATTCAGATCGATGATGAGGATGAAGCCCCAACACCATCCAGGAGATCCTATGACAGAGCCGGACCCTCTCGGCAACACCATACTGGGGCAGGCTTCTCTAGATCCCAGTCCACCCGACCTATGTTGCGTTCCATGGAGGAAGAGATTGTAGATCTTCGCACCTCGGTGGATGGCCTACACACACGTATGGGTGCCATGTCTCAGCGGCAGGCCAGGTCTGAGAACCGCGTGATGGCGTGGTTCCGTGCATTGGGACGAGCTTGTCATGTGGACCCCAGCACGGTCTCCGACTCCGAATGATACTCAGGGAAGTCTTCTTACCCTACTGCTCTTTATTTTGTTATGACATGGGGACATGCCATGATTTTAAGTGTGGGGTGGGAGACTTGTTGTTGTGATGTGTTGTTTTGTACATATTGAGAATGTTGTAATGTTATAGCTATATTGTTGTATCATATTATACATAACTGACTTGGCCCAACGACGGACACTTGTCGACGGGTCTCTTGAGGGTCAAAGTCGGATTTAAAAAAAAAACTGTAGGGGACTCTTCCTAAGGACGGACCACTTGGACAATACTCTTGAGGGAAGTAGTCCATTTAGATTTTGCATTTTATTTTATTTTTCCTTTTTAGGTAGTGTAGTAATTCTCCCTTGGTTTTTCTTTTGACCACGGTTCTTTTCCAAGGGCTTTTCTTGAACCGGGTTAGGTAGATTTTTCTTTTGTAGTTTTAGGACCATTAGGACTCTCTTGGGCCAAAATGGGTGAAGTCAAGAATGCAACCATTAATGTTCACACTTGCAAATAACTAAAACGAACTTGAGGGTGTGATGTCTAGGCTCGTGTGTAGACTCGTAAAGTATGCCTTAATTTTGCACATCTTGTCTTGCTTGAACGCTCATATGAGTGTGTTGACGAACTAGTTCGGAATGAGTTACTTGCCAAGTGTGTGTGAGAATTACCTACATTCTGTGCTTGCATGTGATACCTAGAACTTGCCTGGTGTGTATGCAAAGCAAAATAGTAGTTGTATTCGATCTTGGAAGTGATATAGGCATTTCTTGTTGAGCCATATAGACATATTTTAACCACCGAATTATGATGAATCTTAGTTAACCCCTTTGAGCCTGTAATCCTGTTCTTTGGCAACCACATTACAGGCCTTACCCATTTGTTTGAATTAACCATCTATTTGAACCTTTTCACCTCTTATGAGCACTTGAGTGTTATGAACTTTATAAAAGTTAAAGTGTGGGGTGGTTGGTTGCGCTTTTGAGTGGAACTAATTGAATAAGGAGAAAGGTGCAATGTTGGAAAAAGGAAGAGCCGCTTAAACTGGAAAAAAAAAATCCTTGATAAGTGGTGGCTCTTGATATAAGTGCTTAAAGAAGTAGGGGGTAATATAAATTGATATAAAGGTGGCGTTTGGTTTGACATAAGTAGAGGGCTTAAATGTTAAAATGTATGTATTAAAGTGCTTAAGGAGGTGTAGTCACTCTTATATCTAAATGTATCCTACCCGTCCCGTAGCCTACATTACAACCAATTAAAGTCCTAATTGATCCAAGATTGAATGAACTTGATTAGTAGAGTATTACACTAAGGGCAAGCTTATGGTGTATCTGTGTGGCGTATGAATATTCTTTACTGAGAGTGAGTGAATTCTTTCTATCTAAAGTTCTTTGTGCTTGATTCTATATGTGTGAAACTTCTCTCAAATTAATAATGTGAGGGCATGTGACTCAGGAAGAAATAGCAAGTTTTCACCTCTGTTAGAGTAATTGGAGCGAGCATGTGTGTGGCATGGCATTAGAGTCTGCATCTGAGGTGTGGCTGTTGCACTGCTTATGTTGTTCTTTCATAATGGCAGATGTGACATAAATTTAGGGGCAATGCATCTGACGTTTAGGCCTAGAAGTGTGGTTTAACTTGCTCGAGGACGAGCAAAGGTTAAAGTGTGGGGTGTTGATAATAGGTGAATTTAACTATAATTAGGCCCTAAAGAACCATCTTCTTGTATAGTTTTGATGATAAAAATGATAGCAAAATGCTCTGATTAGCACTTTTCACGCTTTGCATGTTATATACGACAAGAGGAAGCTATGGAGTACTTTTGGGATCAAATACGGAGAAAAAGAGGCCAATTGTAAAATATCCGCCAAGTGAACCACGCGAAGGCAGCTCAAGCCAGAGATGGAGAAGGACTGCCGCGGTTCCACCCTAACCGAGGCAGAAACGCGGCAGTGTGCAGCTGTAGAAAAATTAGAGAATCAGAGAGCAGGTTTGACCGCGATTCTACCGTAACCGCGGCAGAACCGCGCCAGAGGCGGAAAAGTTCAGGGACTTAAGTGCAAAACACGAAATTTTTAGCCCAAAACCCTATTTTAAATACTGGACTTCGCCCAAGGGAGGCAGGGATTGTATTAGAGAATATTTTAGCAAGCAAAACAATTGTGAGAGATCACCTAAAACATCATATCTACTTCTTCTTTAACTTTTCTTGCAATTATGATTATGAATATTGTTCTAGTTTATTTACCCATAGTTATGAGCAGCTAAATCTTTTGTCTAGGGTTTTGATGGAACCTATTGAGGGATGAACTTCTTGTTTATGTGAATACAGTTTGCCAGTTTAATTTCTATTTGTTCAACTACGTGTTTGTTGTAGTTAATTGACATGATCCTCAATTAGCTGTGACTATTTAGTGTGCATAACTCGGGAGAGAGTGCATATTTAGGTGAATGTTGAACAACACCACTCCCAAAGTATAAGAGGGATCTATAACTGCGGGTTTAAAGGCGGGATTAGGAATAACAAAGCCTTGGGTGCAATCTTAAGTGAACTGTGACAAACAAAGCTAGTTAGTGTATCTCGGGAGAGTGCATTTAGTAAATTACTGTGATTACTCGGGAGAGATTTACGGTAAGAAGAGAGTTCATGATTGATAGAATGTGTTGGTGAATTTGTATGAAACATAAACAGAAGGAATTCCATCAATAGGGGAAATCAGTACCTTAGCGCTTTCTCATTATTGTTTACAGCTTAGCATCTTTAATTTGCAGCTATTAGTTACTGTTAATCTTAGTTATTAAAAACACCATCAACTGTGATTCTCAACGTTTGGGAAATTGATTCTAAAGAGTTTAGTAGGTCTAAAGATAGTGATTGATAGGTTAATTCTCTGTGGATTCGATTATGGGCACAATACTCAGGTTATATTTGCAACGTCCGCATTGTCCTTTTTATAAGGCATAGTTGGGCGTGATCAGTTTGAACTGAGAGTAGACGAGAGTATATATAGCAGTTTAGGAGCGGAGCATAGTAAGGTAAAAGAAATCAAAAGTCAGCAATTAGGGAAATTAAAAAATTAATCACACACGAAATCAGCGTAGTCTTCCTTTAATTAAGGACAACTACTCAACGGTTAAAGGACATGAGTCACTTAAGGAAAGAAAATCAAATGAGACCTAAGTAGAGGGGTAAGCAAACAGGAGCTTAATTAAGGAAATAATCGTGAATAATCAGTAACATTACATGCAATAAGGTAAGAAGAATAATTAAAGTCGTAAACAAGGGAATAAATCAAGAATCAGCACATAAATTTTAACCAGGCAAATCAATAAATCAAAATCCAAAGTACTACTGATTTAAAGAGAGGAAAAATATCAGTTTTCCACAAATAGACGAGTAAGCTAAATAAAACTTCATAAACACACATAAATTAGCCAAGGGATCGACCCAGAAACCCTAGTAGAGATGAACTAGGGTAAAAGTCACAAGATACTGAATTAGACTAAGGGGGAATTCATGAAAGTCAAAGCACAGCACAAACAATGTAACAAGTAGCTCGGAAATACTCAGAATCGAAGCAAAAATATAAGAAAGTTAGGGCTTTAGCATAAACTAGTTAGGGTTGAAGAAAACTCTTCGAAATCAGTCAAAAAACACATAAAAATAGAAGATTAAATACTTAAAATTAGCAAAACGTTTTGAAGAAAGAGATTTTCAGGAAACCCTAGTTTAGCAAAATGGAAGGCCATNCAGAAGATTTTTGTAAAACTCATGTAAAATAGGTTCAATCCATCTCAGATCTTGCACAGATCTGGGAAGTTCAAAGGACGAAATTAGGGTTTCGAGAAAAACAACACGGAGATGAAGAAGTAGGCTTAGAAATCCATAGGTTTAAGGCGAAATAGAAAGATCTTACTCGAAATCGAACTGGAACAACCTGAAACAGGCAAGAAAGGGCCACAGGTGTAAGCGAACTGACCCTGGTCCCTCGAGGACCTTAGAGACGGCGATACCAGCATAGGAGAGGCCATTAGAGGCCTGATGGTGGTGAGAAACCACCATGAACGGTAGCAGACGAGTGACGATGAGGGTGAGTTAGGGTTAAGATTGGAGAGCATTTCAGAGGAGGAGAGGTGAGTGACGGCGGTGAGAGGAGAGGAAATGAGAGGTTTGGGGGGGTCATTAGGGTTTAATTATGGTAGGGGAAATCTGGACCGTTGTTCAAAATGATCAATGGCCAGGATTGGCCAGGGTATTGGGTCGGGTAAATTCAGATTGGGCCTAGGGGTTTTGGGCTGATTTTTTTGTTTAATATTAAGGGGGTTTTGGGCTGGTATTAAAAGGGTTAAGTTCGAAATAAAAGGGCCATTTGTTAAATACCTAGGTATTTGAATAAAAATTATTTTATAAAATAATTAACAATGAGAAAAAATAATTTTCATCCACGGGGATACTTTAAAATAGTTATTAAATATTTTAAATATATCAGGCTAATTTTTGGTAAAATAATGTAGTGATGTATGCATGGGCTATAATTACAAAATTATTGCAATTGTAGCCAAAAGATGTAAATCTGGCCATTTATGAAATAATTTGGACTTAATAGGACCATAAATAGTAATATTAAATCAATAAATGCTTTAAAACATTTGTGATGCAATTTTGTAATTATTTATATGAATGAAATACTGAGATAAATTAATTTTAAAAATATAAAAATTATGGAAAAATGCCAATTGATGCTAATGCGTAGTTTTAAAGGTATATGCATTTCAAAAATATTATAGGAAAAAATAGGGTATCAACACGCACACGCTCCCAAGTCCAAAATCACCTAATGGAGCTAGCCAAATCATAAAAATCCAAATTCGAGATTAAATACTCAAAAGTCAAACTTGGTCCAACCTTTCGAATTTAAATCTTCAAGCTAAGAATCATTGATCTCCTATATCTGTTCCGATTAACCTGAAAACCAAAACTGACGATTCACATAAGTCATAATACATCATGTACGCGGTAAAATTAGAAGACTTGATTTTCTGCTATCAAGACGTTTTAGAAGCCATCCTCGAGACCCCGAGGGTGGAAGGCCACGGTCGAGTTCTCGGTCTCAGAGCTCGTTGAGGTCCGTATTGAAGGAGGCAGGGTCCGTAGAGTCAGAATAGAAGAGGAAGTCTCCTAGGCACATGGCTACGCCTGACAGGTTCAGCCTATCTGGAGCCTACTGAGAGGACTCGCGTCAAGCCGTCCCATCTTTGTATTCTCGCGATTAATATATATGCATTTTACAGAGTCCCTCCGCCTATAAAAAGGGGACTCACCCTTCCTTGTAAGGGGCTGATGTTGCTCCACTTCTCCATAATGCAATAATATCTCTCTCTCTCTTTCTTTCTTCTAAGTTATCAGTGTTCATCGACCCCGAGGTCACCTTAGCATTTTATAGTTTCTTCGTTTGTTCTCCATCATTTAGCTCGAAATTGATAGTATAAGAGCCTTATTTATTTATAACTTTATCTGTTACCCCTTCCCGACTACCCTCGATAAGCCCGAGATAGGCTCGGGGCCTGGCCCCGAGGTATCTACTGGCTTGCTCTACGCCCGGGAACGTCCCCTTACTGGTTTGATTATCGCTTTGGCTAACTCGATCTTTATTGTCTTACTTCATGTTTTATCACTAATCACCCTTACAAACTAGCTTGGAAATAGATCACGTATTTTTAGAATCCCATTTACAAATTTAATTGTTGTTACCATTTTTACGGTAAACACATCATACGGGGCTTGTCATGCCCGAGAACTGGCGGAGCAAAATACAAATGCTCAAAACGACCGGTCGAGTCGTTACATTCCACGTCATGCGTTTTTATCGAAAAGTTTTCCTTAAAGTTCATAACTCACACGTTTATTCGTGAGTGGGGTAAAGGACCCGTTAAAGCTTCTTATTCTTATGGGATCGGGCCGTTCGTCTCAACAGTATCATATTCATATGGGATTGGGCCATTTTCCTCGACAATATCATATTCTTTTGGGTTGGGCCATTCGCCTCGACAGTATCATATTCTTATGAGATCGGGCCGTTCGCTTTGACAGTATTATATTCTTATGGAATAAGGCCATTTGCCTCGACAGTATTATATTCTTATGGGATCGGGCCGTTCGCCTCACCAGTATTATTTTCTTATGGGATCGGGCCGTTCGCCTCGAGAGTATCATATTCTTATGGGATCGGGCCATTCGCCTTGGCATTTCTATAAATACTCTTATGGGATCGGGTTGTTTGCCTCGACAACTTCATGAAACACTCTTATGGGATCGAGCCATTCACCTCTCCAGCGTCGTGCGTAATATTTGATAAGAAACCAGCGTATCCGCATGTTTTCCTGATTTGAGTTGTGACGACCTATCTGGTAGGGACCATTTTATATATACTCCGGCTGAGGAGGTAACTGAAAATTGAGAGCTTGTGTTTACTGTTCAGAGGAGGATCGCACCACGTGCTTAAATTTGTTTGCACTATTTATTTACCATGCCTCATACTTGTTTATTTTCTGTTGTACTTGATTTATTCGACCACTAGTGAGTGTCGATGTCGACGCCTCGTCACTACTTCTTCGAGGTTAGGCTAGATACTTACTGGTACGTGTTGATTTACATATTCATGCTATAATTCTGCACTTATTGTGCAGGATATATTTTTGGTGGTCTTTTGGGCGTAGAGGCACAGTTACTGCAGGGACTTACGGTGAGTTGCATCCCATGTTACAATTCGCAACATACAGATTCTCCATCAGAACTAATTATATTTTTGTGTCTAACTTGTATTCCAGACAGAGGTTGTAGTATTGTTGTACCTTCTAGTAGATGCTCATGCACTCGTGGCACCGAGTTTTGTAGGTTCCTAGTGGATGTTCATTATTGTAGTTCATGTAATTATTATTATTTCACCTTGTAATTTATATTTTATACGGAAATTGATAAATAAAATCACGGATTTTCTATGAGTGACGAGTTTTACTCTATTTATCTCATGGGACTTATGACTTCAAAATAATAAAATGAGTAATTAAGTTGATAATTCACCGTTAACTTTCCTGACGGCGACATTGGGCGCCATCATGACCCATTGTGGATTTCGGGTCGTGACATACGCCCAAGTCCCAAATCACGATACGGACAAACCGGGGCCGTTAAAATACTGATCCGAATCCGTTTACACAAAACATTGATCGTAGTCAACTCAAATGAGTTTTTAAAGCTAAATTTCATTATTTCATGGATTTGCCACATAATTTTTTTAAAAAGGAACATGCTGCGTACGTAAATAGAAAAAGGTTAAATAGAGCTATTCGAGGTCTCGGATCACAGAAATGAAGGTTAAAACTGAAAATGGCCTATCGGGTAATCACAGCTGTATTTATGCATGTTTTTAGGGTTATTGCATTTTTTATGAATTTGCTTGAAACTCATGGGAGTTCCATCTTTACCTTAGATGTTTAGGGTCTAGAATCTTTTAACTTCGACAATTTCTGTACAACTGTACATTTTTTAATATTTTAATTATCTAGTTATTCGTCTTCACATCTGAAGGAGACTTATTTTATTATGATAATAATGTTGATGTCTTTTTATCAATTTTAGTTCTATGTAATATAAGATGGTTTGTGTATTTGGGTACTTGTTATAAGATTGCGTGTTATTATTGATGTTACAAAATGATTAGTTAAGGGCTCGTCATGGCCCTCTAGCATTAAATTCTGACAGATCCTACAAAGAAAAACAAATGAAATGCGCAAAAAATGAATGTGCAAGAAAAATCCTTTAAGCATGAAGATGAAATTTTTTCTTTGGTGCTATAATAGCTACAAATACATATATTATTTTGGTAACTGATTTCTATTGGTATGCTAGCTAGTCATCCATTACATAGTAATTGGAGTTATACCCTCTTAACAACATTGAATGCATGCGCCTTTATCGCAAATGCAACACTTGGTTTTGCATTGTGATGCAAAAGCGCAACCTGAAATTCACAAAACAAACGTATTTCATATACAATAGATTAAAAAAAATAAAGGCTGTAAATCTAACAATAGAAAGCCGAATCTACGAGTTTTGAAACCAAAAACACATTTTTGTAATCGTGATTATAAAAATAATTATATACATATAAGAAAAAATTGAATCTATTAGTGCCAAAATCGTAACTTCAAAAAAAGTAAAAAAACTTATCTTGAAATTTCAATATTAAACATCAATTTTAAACCTCCCAGAGGAATATATTTTTAAGTTATTTAGTATCTTTGAATATGTATTAAATTTTAAGGTATGCAAATTAATTATCTACGGAAGAATGAGAAAATAAAGAAAAAAGTAAAAATAAAGAAATATTAAAATTAGATATACCTGTAATAGATACACGAGTGTTACGACTTGCAGCAGACAATTCTAGTGATGTTGTTGGTGATGTTGCTTCTGGTGCATATGATAGCTCTGATACATATGATGGTTTTGGTGCATACGAAGACTCTGGCACCCCCTGAGTTAACGAAAAAAGAACAAACATGACGAAAATCATATAAACCACAATATTGGTTGATTTTGCCATCTTAAACAACTATACTTGTTATGCCTATAGGTACTTTAATTTTTAACTTTTATTTTTTTCTATTGATGTGCTTGTAGATGAAAGCGAGCTCTTCCTTTTATAGTAAAGAAGGAACATAATTTTCAAGTTAGTAGTGTTGATTCTTAAGTAAGTAGTTACATCAATTATTAGTATGCATTACAGGAGATCCAATCAAATTACAAAAATAATATGCAATCCAATAAATTTGAATATGAAATCATTGACTAACTAAACTAAATGTAGCAAATACTATATTTATTCTCAAATAGTTAAATTTATCTCTTTTTTTGGTGGATTTAATAAATAAAAAATTCAATTGTCTCTTAAAATATGTGATGAGCGCAAAATACAACATAAAAATTAATATGCGCTAGCTAAAAATAAAATAGTAAAATATTATCTATACAGGGATTGGATTTCAATACTTTGATTTGGAATGATTAATACTAAAACTAATAAATTAAAATTAAAGCAAGTCATACTTGATCACATAGAACTAGAGAGTAGTAAACTTAGGTTGTCATCAGTGCAAGAAATAAGAGTCATGACATGATAGGTGCACGGTTGCTGTCCTAGATTGGACATTAACAAATTTCACTCTTAGGACTCGTTTCGTATGAGGGATAAGGAATTATTAATTTTGGGACTAGATTTAAGAAGAGTTT
Source organism: Nicotiana attenuata (assembly GCF_001879085.1). Taxonomy (NCBI): domain Eukaryota; kingdom Viridiplantae; phylum Streptophyta; class Magnoliopsida; order Solanales; family Solanaceae; genus Nicotiana; species Nicotiana attenuata. The sequence goes on along the minus strand of NC_031990.1, from coordinate 50,153,957 downwards.
ATCCCATATTTGGTTAGGAAAAAACTATGGTATAATTAATATCAGGATTAATTATTCCATAATTATCGTGTTTTTAAACCCCATGAAAAGGGGAAATAATTAATCCCGGAATAACTAATCCTGGGATAACATCTTTTCAACCAAACGACCCCTTAAGGTTCTATTGATTCTTACGAATTCAACATGCTATTATCTTTTTATTCTGATTTAGATTCCTCTCTCGATTAAACCTAAACCGTTCGAGTAAGCTAATGTGAAGTACAATGAACATGCAAGAATCTTTTTGTAGGAATGATCTAAGAGAAATTTCTCGTGAATATTTCCCAATCTTAATTCAAATAATGGATCTCAAAACTTTTTCGATAACTTTAAAAAACCACCAAAATAAAATAAGGCATGTGTTGCAGCAATATTCGATGTTATTGGGGAAGTACCTGGGTACAACCAGATGCATAGATACATTTCTCAAATCTGGAACTCTGTTGCTGAACCTGATTTATTTCTCCATGAAGAGGGATATTACATTGTTAAATTCCAAAGTATAAGTGATTTACAGGACATATTGTATAGAGGGCCATATACTATGAATAGTAGACCAGTCATCATTAAACAATGGACCCCAAACTTTGATTTCAGAGTAGAGTTCCTCATAGAAATTCCATTATGGCTGAAATTACATTATCTTCCTATGAATTGTTGGGGCACGAACTCGCTGAGTAGGATGGCCAGCACCTTGGGTGTCCCTATATTTGCTGATCAATGTACTACCAAGCAAACTAGGGTGTCTTATGCAAGAATTTTTATTGAAGTCAATGTCACTAGGAAATTGCCTACTGAAGTTACAGTTAATGATCCATCTGGGTGACAGTTTCAGCAATCCATTGAGTTTGAATGGAAGCCAGAATATTGCTCGGAATGTCTAAAGATTGGGCATGATTGTGGGAAAAGGAACTATGAGGGACAGACTATGCTAGTTCAGAGAAATAAAAGGCCAAAGCAGATAGCAAGATGGGTACCAAAAGGGCATCAATAGAATACGGATGTTCAATTGAAACAACAAGAAGTGCTACCACAGACAACAAGTACTAGCATAGTCAAATATAAAACTGCTCGAAATACAGAAGAGGGGTGGACACAGGTCAATGCAAAAGGAACAAACAGTGTGCAAAGCCAGCTCTACACTAACAAGCAGGGGGAAAGTTCAGGTGTTAGGAAAACAGTTGAGACCAGACTACTCCAAGAGGGTGTTTCAACAAGGAATGGTTTTAATGCTTTACCTGCAGAGGAGTAGAGAGTTACAAATCCTAAACCTCCTGATGTAGGAGGTGGAGCTGGAGTAACTCAATGACTTGGTTAGAAGGATTAATAAGAGGTATAAGCAGAAAGAGTTAAAGCAATACCTCAAAGAAAATCATATTAAATTAGCTGCTTTTTTAGAGACTAGAGTTAAAGAAAATAAAACACAATGCATTGCTAGCAAGGTGGTTCCTAAATGGTAAAGACTTTCTAATTACAGAGATGCAAATAATGGCAGAATATGGGTGGTTTGGGATCAAAAAATGTATACGGTTCAGATGCTTAAAGAGATAGCTCAATTACTTCACTGTCAGGTCATTGGCAAGCAGAATGGAATGAGGTGCCTACTTACAGCTGTGTATGGATTTAACACAATTGAACAGAGAAAACAACTGTGGAATGATTTGCAAGTTCTGGCTCCAAGAAGTAATACCCCATGGCTCATGTGTGGAGATTTCAATGCTCTCCTATATCCACAAGATTGGCAAGGGTCTCCAGTTACTTTAGCAGAATTGCAAGATTTTACAAATTGCTACAACAACTTATTACTCAGTGAGATTCCAGGGAGAGGTGACTACTATACATGGACTAATAAGCAGCAAGGTACATACAGAGTTTACAGTAGACTGGACAGAGCAATAGCAAATAATGAATGGATGTTACAATATGGACATCTAACAGCTATCTTTTGAGAACCTTTCATATCAGATCATGTGCCCATCCTTATTCCATTCAGGCCTCCCCAAAATAATATTAAGGTACCCTTTAGATTCTTCTATATATGGGCAGATCACATAGAGTGAAGACAGATCGTTGATGAAGGGTGGTCAAGAACTGAAACAGTAGGTAGTATGAAAAGTGTGTGGCTGAAACTAAATCATTTGATACCTGCCTTCAAATAGCTTAATTCTAAGGAGTTCATATGTATTGCTGAGAAGATATCTAAAGCTAGAACCTCACTGAAAGAAGTCCAACAAGCAATGCATAGTCAGTACTCTAATGTATTGGCTGATCAAGAGAAGCTATGCTTAGAGCAACTAGAAAAGTGGTCATTAATAGGAGAGAGTGCAATGCAACAGAAATCTAGAGCTACATGGATTAAGTTGGGTGATTCAAATACAAAATACTTCACAGCTGTGATGAAAGAAAAGCAGTAGCAGAAATAGATCCTGGAAATTACTTCTCTGACGGGAATTAAGCTACAGCATCCCAGGGCTATTAAAACACAATTTGCTTATTTTTATAAGTCCTTGATGGGATCAGCTGCCACCACCCTACCTGTAGTCAATATGCTGGTGATGAAAAATGGACCTAGATTATCTCATCTTCAATAGTTAGAATTGTGTGCCACAGTTACAGAAACAGAAATATATGAAGCCCTTTGCTCAATTGGAGATCACAAATCCCCAGGAATAGATGGATACAATGCTACATTTTTCAAAAAAGCCTAGCCTATCAATAAAGAGGAAGTATGTGAAGCAGTAAAGGAGTTCTTTATCAGAGGGGTCCTATACAAAGCCATTAATTGCACTACACTGACCTTGCTACCAAAAATTGCAAATCCAAGCACCGTGAAAGATTATAGACCAATAGCTTGCTGCACAATGCTGTACAAACTAATTGCTAAAGTCTTGGCTGGGAGACTTCAAAAATTCATGAGCTTCATTATCTCAGAGGCACGAGCAGGATTCATACCTGGGAGAAGAATAACTGATAACATTATCTTGGCTCATGAGTTGGTTAAATGATATAGTAGGAAGTAAATCTCCCCTAGGTGCATGATTAAAGTGGACTTACAAAAAGCTTATGACTTAGTGGAATGGGCATATCTGGAACAAGTTTTGGAGGGGTTGGCTTTTCCTGAAAAGTTCACAAAGTGGACAATGGCATGTGTTAGAACTGTCAACTGTACTATTTTGCTCAATGGGGAAACTGTAGAACCTTTCAATGCTGCTAGAGGCCTGAGACAAGGAGATCCAATTTCCCCCTTCCTCTTTGCAATTGCAATGGAGTACCTAAGCAGACTATTCATTGAATTGCAACAGGACAAAGGATTCAAATATCATCCTAGATGTGGAAGAATACATATCACTCATTTGAGCTATGCTGATGACCTATTATTGTTTGCAAGAGAAGACACAGAGTCAGTAAGGAGACTTCAGAATTGCTACCTGACATTCTCAACTGTTTCTGGACTACAAGCTAATTTAGCTAAAAGTGATATATATTATGGAGGTATGAAAGCCAAAATTACAGAAGAAATTTGTCAATTGCTGGGGTATTCTCAAGGACAACTCCCCTTTAAGTATTTGGGGGTACCATTGGATACCAAGAAGTTGACTTTGATACAATGGCATCCACTCATCAATAAGATAGTGGCAAAAATAACTTCTTGGACAGCAAAAAAGCTATCCTATACTGGAAGGGGTCAACTGATTCTGACAGTGCTATTTGGAATCCAGTCCTACCGGGCTCAACTCTTTTCCTTGCCTTCTAAAGTTATCCAAGTGATTGAAGCCTACTATAGAAGTTACATGTGGTTGGGGGGGGGGGAATGAAATCACAAAGAAAGATCTCGTTGCTTGGGACGAAGTCTGCCTTCCTAAATCTGTAGGAGGTTGGAACCTAAGCAATATACAAGTGTGGAATGTAGCTGCTATTGCCAAAACATACCGGGACCTGTCACACAAACAAGACAAGCTTTGGATCAAGTGGATACATGCCTTCTACATAAAAGAACAGAACTAGAAACCATGCCTATACCAAAGAATGCAAGCTGGATGTTGAGGAAAATATTGGAAGCAAGAGATGTTGTTCATCAACTCCAAAGACCATTGGATGGGAAAAAGAGTGTTATATAACAGATTTATCTCCAACTGATACCAACATATCCTAAAACTAGCTGGAGGAGCTTAATGTTTCAGAATGCTGCTAGGCCAAAAGCTATAATCACTATGTGGCTACAATGCCAAGGAAGACTAATGACAGTAGACAAACTGAGAAAATGGGGCCTTAATGTGAATGATATATGTGTCTTATGTCATTCCAATAATGAGACAAGAGAGCATATGTTTGCTGAATGTAAGTATGCTAGACAGCTATGGGAAAGATTGACTCAGTGAACGCAACTTCAAAATGTAGTGTGCTATACATGGAGTGAACACATCCAGTTTGTTTGTCATTATTCCAAGGGGAAAACTACACCAGCAAAGCTCCTCAAGATGATCTATGCTTAATATATTCATATTCTGTGGAGGGAAAGAAATCAAAGGATCTTTGAAGACATTCACAAAGATCACAATAGCCTGGCAACAGAGATAGCGTGTATGTGTACTTTTAGAGCAATTGGAAATGTAAAGAGTCGAGTGCAGCAACTCTTCATCTAGATAGAAGAAGTAGATAGTACAACTTAGGTGCTTTGGTAGTAATTGTATTTGTGCATTCTATTCTTCTGATCTAGCTAGCTGGGAGTGGCTTGCTATGCTTTGTAATGTTGCTACTGGTGATTAATAATAAATTTTAATTACCAAAAAAAATCTAAGTTTGATCGCATGTTGACTTTACTGCTACCAGGTTCGGATTTTGGTTTTGGAACTTGGTATAGGTTCATTTCACTATTTATGATTTGTCTGCAAAATTTGATGCAAAATAGAATTGATTTGACGTGATTGGGACGTCTGGTTGTAAATTTGAGAGTTCTTAAGTTTCTTTACAAATTTCATACATTTTAGTGTTCGATTCGTGTTTCTAGGTGTTATTTTACTATTTTGATCGCGATCGAGTTCGTATGATGCTATTACGCTTGTGTGCATGTTTGATTTGGAGCCCGAGGGGCTAAGGTGAGTTTCGGATGTGTTTCGGAGGAGTTCAGTTAAGGCTGGAATAGCTAGTGCTCTACTGCAGATCTCGCACTTGCGAGGTCTGGCTCGTAATTGCAATCCTCGCTTTTGTAATGACCTGGCCGGTCATTTTAAGAATTTACGCCCCGATCCCCTATTAACTACATTCCCCGTGTTTGTTTCTGCTATTGTGAGTTGCTGGGAAGATTTATTTGGAGTTTTGGAGAGTTTTGGGACACTTAGTCCCTAAATGAGAATTTAAGTTTTAGAATTTGGATTGTAGTTTGAGCAGGGAGAAGACGGCCTCGGAAGGCAATTATGTTGGTTCTGTTAGCTCCATTGGGTGATATCGGGTTTAGGAGCGTGATCGGATTGTGTGTTGGAGGTCCGTAGCTTATTTAGGCTTGAAATGCCGAAAGTTGAATTTTTGAAGTTTCCGGTTCGATAGTGATATTTTGATATCGGGGTTGGAATTGAAATCCGAAAGTTGGAATAGCTCCGTAGTGTTGAATGTGACGTGCTTGCAAAATTTCAGGTCATTCGGACGAGGTTTGATAGACTTTTTGATCAAAAGCGTAATTTGAGAGTTTTTGGAGTTCTTAGGCTTGAATCCGACGTTAAATTGGTGTTTCGATGTTGTTTTGAGCGTTCTGAAGGTTGGAAAAAGTTTGAATGATGTTTTAGGATTGATTGGCATGTTTGATTAAGGTCCCGGGGACCTCGGGTGAGTTTCGGGTGCTTAACGGAAGTTGAATTGAACTTAGGAAAATTTGATGTTGGTTGAACCTGTCATAACCGCACCTGCGTGAATGGGACCGCAGGTGCGGCGCCACAGAAGTGGCTTATGGACCATAGAAGCGGAATTGGCTAGGCCCCAGGAAACTGCAGGTGCGGCTGGGTGACCGCATATGCGGGACCGCAGATGCGGACCCAGTGAGTTAAGTGATTTACACACCTGCGGTGCCTTTTCCGCAGGTGCAGGACCGCAGGTGCGTTCAGTCGATCGCAAATGCGGAAATAGCTGGGCAGAAATAGGAAATTTCGAGGGTTTGAAATCAAAACTCGGAAAAACAATTTGGAGCTCGGTTGAGGGCGATTTTGGGAGGATTATGAAGAGGAAATCAGTGGGTGACGATTCCTAATCCCTTTCTAGTTGTATTCCTATAATCTAATCTTAGTTTTGTCATTTAATTTCTGATTTGGGATGAAAAGTTGAGGAAAAGTGGAGAAAAGTTCTTAGGCCTAATTTTGGGGTTTTGCTCTAGATTTTGATGTCGGATTGGAATAATTTTGGCATAAATGAACTCGTGAGAGTATGAGAATTCTGAATTTGTAAATTTTACCCGATTCAATGACGTGGGCCCGAGGGGGGGGGACATTTTGGTCATTTTTCCTAATTTCGTGTATTAGCTTAGAATTAATTAGTTAAATTAGTTACTTGAAGTGTTATTTACATTATGCAATTACTTTGAATGGATTTGGCCATTTGGAGTCGGATACTCGTGGCAAGAACGTGGTATAGACTTGATTGAGCTGGTTCGAGGTAAGTGGCTTGTCTAACCTTGTGTGGGGATGATTTTTAAAAATAGCCAGATTTACAACTGGTCGTTCAAAAATAGCCCAATTTCAAAAGTAATCGAAATTTAGCCACGTTTTATGTAAAGATAAATATGCGCGAAAACACTAATCAAAACCCGGAAAATACTCCAGTATATTATGCTGGAGTTCCAGCATAAGTATACTTGAACTCCAACATATTATACTGGAGTTCCAGGATAGTATGCTGGAACTCCAGCATAATATGATGGAGTTCCAGCATAAATACACTAGAACTCCAGCATAATATACTGAAGTTCCAGCAAGTATAATGGTCCAGTATAATATACTGGAGTTTGGAGCACCAGTGCTCTAGTCTCCAGTATATTATACTGGAGCCAGCAAAGTATACCGGTCCAGCATAATATGCTGGAGTTCATACACAAGTGCACCGAACTCCAGTATATTATGCTGGACCGGTCTCTATTGCAGCAAAACAGCGGCTATTTTTCATTGACTTGGTAAACGCTGGCTATTTTTGATTGACCAGTCCAAAAACTGGCTATACCATGAAAATTTGGCGGACATTCCCCCTAGGATTTGGTATTGTTGTTATATGAATGTCGTGTATGCGAGGTGACGAGTGCGTACACATGCTAATTGTTGGAAACCCATTTTTTATTAAGTAAATTAATGTGTTTCTTTCTTCTTGAACATTACTTGTATTTTTAAGCCTACTGCGTAGTTTAGGGAAGCATGCTTAAGTGTATTAATTGTCCTATCTGCTTAAACTATTTATGTGAACTCTGTGCAGCATGTTAGAAAAGAAATATCTGTTTCTTGGTACGGACTTGAATGAAATTGTGGATTCTTTCCTTGATATTGTTGTGTTTTTATTTTGGGACTACGGATGAGTATTCCGGGAGATCCCCTGCACATATATTGATTTTGACTGTAGTGCGGGATACCAAGAGATCCCTAGCACATATATCGAGGATACCAAGAGATCCTCGGGATCAGGAGTGTACTCATGCCCATTCCTACACTTGTTTTCCTATGTGCAGATCCAGGTACATCAACTCAGCCACATCGCTAGCGAGGCGAGGCGATCTCTAGAGACTTTGAGGTATATCTGCCGCGTTCGCAGACCGATGAGTCCCTATCTACTCTCTTTTAGTTATAACCCTTCTGTACTTTTCTTTTGTTTAGACACTCTAGAGTTAGAACACTGTACTTATTCCACAGCTTGTGATTTCATGAGATTTCGGGTTTTGGGAAATGTAGTTTCAGTTTGAGAAGTTTGTATTGTGTATGCCGAGCGGCATTTTAAATGTTTCATTATGTTATTCCGCAGTTTTTGGCTAGTTTTATTCAATTGTTTCTTTTTCCACAATTTGTTACGCTTACCTAGTCGTAGAGACTAGGTGCCGTCATGATAGTTCACGGAGGGCGAACTGGGGTCGTGACAAGTTGGTATCAGAGCTCTAGGTTCATAGGAGTCATGAATCACAAGCCGGTTTATTAGAGTCTCGCGGATCGGTACGGAGACGTTTGTAAATATCTACTAGAGGCTATGTAACTGTTAGGAAAATTCCACTTCATTTGATTTCCTTGTCGTGCGAAATTTTTGATATCACAATTCTAAACTTCTGTCTTCTATTCTCTCACAGATGGTGAGAACATGTGCTACCCGAGATGATCAGGTACCCGCGCCCTCTATTGGAGCCGTTAGAGGCCGGGGCCGGGGTTGGGGTAGAGGTCGAGGACGCGCACGTGGTGCAGCCAGAGCACCCGCGTGAGCTGCCACCGAGGTGCCACCAGCAGTTCCAGCCGGAGTCCAGACACTTGATACGCCTACTGCTACTACTACTCCAGCTCTCTAAGAGACTCTGGCGCAGTTTATGACTATGTACACCACTCTAGCTCAGGCAGGGTTGCTTTCCCTTGCTGCAGCCACATCCCAGGCCGTGGGAGGAGCACAGACTCCCGCCACCCGCACTCTTGAGAAACGAGTGCATGCTGAGCAGATCCCCAAGATTGTACCGGCACAGCCTGTAGCCCCAGATCAGCCCGAGGCGAGGGCAGTAGCTTCAGAGGAGCAGGAGAAGAGGCTCGAGAGGTTCAAGAAGTATCAGCCTCCTACATTCAGTTGACTAGCATCGGATGATGCTCTGGGATTTCTATAGGCGTGCTACCGTATCCTCCGTACCATGGGTGTATCAGGATCGAGCAAGGTTTCCTTCAATACATTTCAGCTTCAAGGAGCCGCATATCAGTGGTGGCGTGCTTATGAGTTAGACAGTCCGGATGAGGCAACTTCCTTGACTTGGACTCAGTTTTTAGATATGTTCACGAGAGAGTATGTTCTCCAGAGCCTCAGGGACGCTTGGCGCGTAGAGTTTGAGCACTTGCGCCAGGGTACTATGACTGTCTCGGAGTATGCTGTCCGTTTCACCGACTTGGCTAGACATGCACCAGCTTTGGTTTCTACTGTTCGCGAGAAGGTTCGCCGGTTTATTGAGGGCTCATCCCCAACATCAGGTCTAGTATGGCTCGGGAGTTGGAGATGGATATTTCTTATCAGCAGATGGTGAGCATTGTTAGGAGAGTAGAGGGTATGCATGCTCGGGACAGAGAGGAGAGGGAGGCCAAGAGGTCTCGAGAATCGGGTCACTATTCTGGTGCCCGTGCCCCAGCTTCAGCTCGTCATGGTAGGGGTTATATGAGTCGCCCCGTTCATTCAGCTCTTCCAGCAGCCAATGGTATTCCAGCTCCTCCTAGGCCTCATGAGCCTTATTATGCACCTTCAGTATCCAGTGCGCTTCCTACACGAGGTGTTTCCAGTGGTCAGTCCAGCAGGCCTGGCCCGAGCCAGTCATAGCCACCACGTCCTCCCAGAGCTTGTTTTGAGTGTGGTGACACACACCATGTGGTGAGGGATTGCCCTAGACTTGGGAGGGTTGCACCTCCACAGACTTCTCAGCCACAGCGCGCTCTACAGAGTTCTCAGGCTATGATTACAGCACCAATTGCTACCCCACCTACTCAGCCAGCTAGAGGTGGAGGTCGGGGAGGTAGAGGTCGCCCTCGAGGAGGAGGCCAGGCCAGATACTATGCCCTTCCTGCCCGTACTGAGGATGTCGCCTCCGATTCTGTCATCACAGGTACTATCCTAGTCTGTCATAGAGATGCATCGGTTCTATTCGATCCAGGCTCCATTTATTCTTATGTGTCCTCTTATTTTGCCCCGTATTTGGGCATATCTCGGGATTCTTTGAGTTCTCTTATTTATGTTTCTACTCCTGTTGGAGATTCTCTTATTGTGGACCGCGTTTATCGATCGTGTTTTATTGCTCTTAGTGGTTTTGAGACCAGAGCCGATTTGTTATTGTTCAGCATGGTAGACTTTGATGTTATTCTGGGCATGGACTGGTTGTCGCCCCATTATGCTATTCTTGATTGTCACGTGAAAACCGTGACGCTGGCTATGCCAGGTGTACCGCGAGTAGAGTGGAGGGGTACTTTAGATCACACTTCCAGTAGAGTTATTTCCTTCCTTAAGGCTCAGCGTATGGTTGAGAAGGGGTGTGAAGCGTATCTAGCTTATGTGAGAGATGTCAGTATTGATACCCCTACAGTTGATTCAGTCCCAATGGTACGGTATTTCTCTGATGTGTTTCCAGCTGATCATCTGGGCATGCCACCCGATAGAGATATTGATTTTGGCATTGATCTTTTGCCGGGCACTCAGCCATTTCTATTCCTCCGTACTGTATGGCTCCTCCTGAGTTGAAGGATTTGAAGGAGCGGTTATAGGAATTGCTTGATAAGGGTTTCATTTGGCCTAGTGTATCACCTTGGGTGCTCCTGTCTTATTTGTGAAGAAGAAGGATAGTTCTATGCGTATCTGTATTGATTATCGCCAGTTGAACAAGGTTACAGTGAAGAACCGTTATCCTTTGCCCCGTATTGATGACATGTTTGATCAGTTACAGGGTGCTTGTGTGTTTTCTAAGATTGACTTGCGTTCAGGCTATCATCAGTTGAAGATTCAGGAGCCAGATATCCCAAAGATTGCCTTCAGGACTTGGTATGGTCATTACGAGTTCCTTGTTATGTCATTTGGGCTGACCAATGCCCCAACAACCTTTATGCATTTGATGCACAGTGTATTCCGGCCATATCTTGACTCATTCGTCATTGTCTTTATTAATGACATTCTGGTATATTCTCGGAGTCGGGAAGATCATGAGCAGCACCTGAGGACAGTGCTTCGACTTTGAGAGAGAAGAAATTATATGCTAAGTTCTCGAAATGTGAGTTTTGGTTGGATTCCGTGGTCACGTGGTATCTAGTGAGGGAATAAAGGTGTATCCGAAGAAAGTGGAAGCAGTGCAGAGTTGGCCCAGACCATCCTCAACAACAGAGATCCGCAGTTTTCTTGGCTTGGCGGGTTATTACCGTCGATTTGTTCAGGGATTTTCATCTATTGCAGCGCCTATGACCAGGCTGACCCAGAAGGATGCTCTGTTCCAGTGGACGGAAGAGTGTGAGGAGAGCTTTTAGAAGCTCAAGACAACTTTGACTACATCCCCAGTTTTGATATTGCCTACCGGTTCGGGGTCTTATACTGTCTATTGTGATGCCTCGAGGGTTGGCCTTGGAGCGGTATTGATGCAGGACGGTAGGGTGATTGCCTACACGTCCAGACAGTTGAACGTACATGAGAAGAATTATCCTATCCCTGATCTCGAGTTAGCTGCTATTGTTCATGCCTTGAAGATCTGGCGTCATTATTTGTACGGTGTGCCTTGTGAGATTTATACTGATCACCGGAGTTTGCAGCATCTGTTCAAGCAGAAGGATCTTAATTTGCGCCAGAAGAGGTGGTTAGAGCTGCTGAAGGACTATGATATCACTATTTTATATCACCCGAGCAAGGCCAATATGGTGGTCGATGCTTTGAGTCGATGAGCGGAAAGTTTGGCTTATTTTCCAGCAGTGGAGAGGCCCATGGCAATGGATGTTTAGGCCTTAGCCAGTCAGTTTGTGAGATTGGATCTTTCGGAGCCCAATCGGATCCTTGCTTGTGTGGTTTCTCGGTCTTCTCTATTTGATCGTATTCGGGAGCGTCAGTTTGATGAGCCTCATTTGCTGGTCCTCAAGGACAAGGTTCTGCATGGCGATGCCAGAGACATGACTATTGGTGATGACGGGGTATTAAGGATGCAGGGTCGGGTTTGTGTACCCAGTGTTGATGGGCTTCGGGAGTTGATTCTAGAGGAGGCCCGTAGTTTGCAGTATTCTATTCATCCGGGTGCGGCGAAGATGTACAACACTATTGGTGGAGGCGGATGAAGAAAGATATAGTTGGGCTCCCAAGGACTTTGAGGAAGTTCAATGCCATTTGGGTGATTGTGGATCAGCTGACCAAGTTCGCGTATTTTATTCATGTGAGTACTACCTATTCTTCGGAGTGGTTAGCGGAGATTTATATCCGGAAGATTGTCCGTCTGCATGGTATTCCAGTTTCTATCATTTCAGATAGAGGTACTCAGTTCACATCACGATTCTGGAGGGTCATACAACATGAGTTGGGTACTCGGGTGGAGTTGAGCACGTCATTTCACCCTCAGACGGATGGACAGTCCGAGCGCACTATTCAGATTCTTGAGGATATGCTCCATGCGCGTGTGATTGAGTTTGGAGGGTCTTGGGATCAGTTCTTGCTATTGGCGGAATTTACCTACAACTACAGTTATCAGTCCAACATTCATATGGCACCGTATGAGGCTTTATATGGTAGGCGGTGTAGATCTTCGATGGGTTGGTTCGAGCCGGGTAAGGCTAGATTATTGGGCACAGACTTGGTTCAGGATGCTTTGGAGAAGGTTATGGTGATTCAGGATAGACTTTGCACAGCCCAGTACGCGGATCGGAAGGTTTGTGATGTTTCCTACATGGTTGGAGAGTGGGTCATGCTTCGGGTTTCGCCTATGAAGGGCGTTATGAGATTTGGGAAGAAAGGAAAGTTGAGTCAGAGGTTTATTGGTCCTTTTGAGATATTGAGGCGTGTTGGGGAGGTTGCTTATGAGCTTGCCTTACCTCCCAGCTTGGCAGGAGTTCATCCGGTATTTCATGTTTCGATGCTCCGGAGGTATCACGGTGATCCGTCGCACGTGTTGGATTTCAGTTCAGTCCAGTTGGACAAGGATCTATCTTATGTTGAGGAGCCAGTGGCGATATTGGACAGGCAGGTCCGAAAGCTGAGGTCAAAGAGCATTGCATCAGTGAAGGTTCAGTGGCGGGGTCAGCCAGTCGAGGAGGCGACTTGGGAGACCGAGCAGGATATGCACAGCCGTTACCCTCATCTTTTCACTACTTCAGGTATGTCTCTATGCTCGTTCGAGGACGAACGAATGTTTAAGTGTGGGAGGATGTAACGACCCAGCCAGTCATTTTAAGAATTTACGCCTTGATCCCCTATTAACTGCATTCTCCGTGTTTGTTTCTGCTATTGTGAGTTGCCGGGAAGATTTATTTGGAGTTTCGGAGAGTTTTGGGATACTTAGTCCCTAAATGAGAATTTAAGTTTTAGAATTTGGACCGTAGTCAAAGAAGGGAGAAGACGGCCTCGGAAGGGAATTTCGTTGGTTCCGTTAGCTCCGTTGGGTGATTCCGGGTTTAGGAGCGTGTTCGGACTGTGTTTTGGAGGTCCGTAGCTTATTTAGGCTTAAAATGCCGAAAGTTGAATTTTTGAAGTTTTCGATTTGATAGTGAGATTTTGATATCAGGGTCGGAATGGAATTCCGGAAGTTGGAGTAGCTCCGTAGTGTTGAATGTGACGTGCTTGCAAAATTTCAGGTCATTCGGATGATGTTTGATAGACTTATTAATTGAAAGCGTAATTTGAGAGTTTTTGGAGTTCTTAGGCTTGAATCCGATGTTAAATTGGTGTTTTGATGTTGTTTTGAGCGCTCCGAAGGTTGGAACAAGTTTGAATGATGTTTAGGATTGGTTGGCATGTTTGGTTGAGGTCCCAGGGGCCTCGGGTGAGTTTCGGGTGCTTAACGGAAGTTGAATTGAACTTAGGAAAATTTGATGTTGGCTGAACCTCTCATAACTGCACCTGCGTGAATGGGACCGCAGGTGCGGCGCCGCAGAAGCGGCTTATGGACCGCAGAAGCGAAATTGGCTAGGCCCCAGGAAACCGCAGGTGAGGCTGGGTGTCCGCAAATGCGTGACCGCAGATGCGGCCAAAGGACCTCAGATGCGGCCAAAGGACCACATATGCGGATCCAGCCAGTTAAGTGATTTACGCACCAGCGGTGCCTTTTCCGCAGGTGCGTTCAGTGGATCGCAGATGCGGAAATAGCTGGGCAAAAATAGGAAATTTCGAGGGTTTGAAATCAAAACTTGGAAAAACAATTTGGAGCTCGGTTTGAGATTTTGGGAGGATTTTGAAGAGGAAATCAGTGGGTAACGATTCCTAATCCCTTTCTAGTTGTATTCCTATAATCTAATCTTAGTTCTGTCATTTAATTTCAGATTTGGGATGAAAAATTGAGGAAAAGTGGAGAAAAGTTCTTAGGCTTAATTTTGGGGTTTTGATCTAGATTTTTATGTGGGATTGGAATAATTTTGGTATAAATGAACTCGTGAGAGTATGAGGATTCTGAATTTGTAAATTTTACCCGATTCCGAGACGTGGGCTTGAGGGAGCGTTTTGGTCAGTTTTCCTAATTTTGCGTATTAGCTTAGAATTAATTAGTTGAATTGAAGTGTTATTTACATTATGCAATTACTTTGAATAGATTTGGGCCATTTGGAAACTCTTAAAATCTCAAATTCCTCAATTTATATTTCTTTCAACCCAAATATTAGGCAACCTTAATCTTGTTTCTTCTCAAATCAAACAATAAACATGAATTAACAACAATATCAATCAAGGCATGATGTAGGCCTAAAATTACCTGGACATAGACATAGCTAGTAGATACGTACGGACTCTCGTCACCTCGTGCGTACGTACCCCCCCCCCCACCCACACACACACAAATAGGAGCACATGTTTGATTAACTCACCTATGGGGTTAATTCTCTCTTACAAGGTTAGAAAGGAAACCCGCCTCGCTTTGAAGTTCCATAACCGGCTTCGAAGCCCTTCTGACGACTCAAACCGATGCTCGACACTCCAAAACTAGCTAATAATTATGTAAACCCATTAATATACGCTCGAGTACCCATTATAATCCAATTTATAACAATTTCTAACCCCGTTCGAAAAGTTGACAAAATCGCCCTCGGGCCGACGTGCTCGGATGCCGAAATATTTTGAAGATAAAGATTACCCACCACCTCACGAACTCAAATATATAATTTACTCCCAATTTCTTGCCCAAAATCGTGGTCACAATCCAAGAATACGAAATTTCTAGGTTTTCCTAAAAATCCCAACTACTTTCCATGTTAAAACATATACATGATCAATGTATTTAACTCAAAATAGGTGGGATTTACTTACCTCCAAGTTGCTAGGTGGAAGCCCCTCTCAAGAAGCTCCAAAATCGCCTAAGAATGGAGAAAATGAGAGAAAATGGCCAAACCCCGCTATTTAATGCGTTCTGCCCAGTGACTTCCGCACCTGCGGACACCTCGCCGCTTCTGTGCGTCCGCTTCTGCGGACTCTCCTTCGCACCTGCGCCCATTGTTGCTTCTGCGGACTTCCTTTTCGCTTCTGTGCTTGCGCAGATGCGGTCAAGGCTCCGCACCTGCGGTCCTTCACCTGGGCGGCCATGTTCCACTTCTGCGACTTCTAGGCCGCTTCTGCGGCTCCGCACCTGCAGCCAAAAGCTCGCAGGTGCGGTTATACCAGAAGCCAGCAGCCTCATTCCTTCTTCAACTCCAAATTTTTATCCGTTAATCACCCGGAATCCGCCTGAAGCCCCCGGCACCCCGTCCAATCATACCAACCAGTCCCAATACACATTAAGAACTTAGTCAAGCCTTCAAATCCCGTCAAATAATGCTAAAATCAGAAATCGCACTCCATTTCAGACTTGATGAACTTTAGAACTTCAAACTTTTTCATTCGATGTCGAAACCTATCAAATCACCTCTGATTGACCTCAAATTTTGCACAAAAGTCATGTTTGACATTACAGACCTACTCCAATTTCCATAATCGGAATCCGACCCCAATATCAAAAAGTCCACTTCTTGTCAAACTTCTCAAAAACCTTCAAATTTCTAACTTTAGCCAAATGACTCCAAAATGTCCTACGGACCTCCAAATCCACTTCCGATCACGCTCCCAATACCAGAATCACCATACAGAGCTATTCCCAAACTCGAAATCCCAAACGGACATCGATAACACTGAAATGCACTTCAACCCAAACTTATGAGATTCTTCCAAAAATGCTAACTTCCACAATAGGCGCCGAAACGCTACCGAGTCATCCAAAATCCGATCCGGACATACGCCCATGTCCAAAATCATCATACGAACCTGTTGGAACCTTTAAATCTATCACGACCCGAATATCCCGCCATCGGGATCGTGATGGCGCCTAACCTTTAGAATGCTAGGCAAGCCAACAGATAAAGATCTAACGCGCTAATCACTAACCAAAACAGTAATTAACAATAATTTAAAATAAAACAAGATAAGAAGAGCGAAAATTTTATAAAAATCTAAACACTAATACACGACTACACAAAGATCTGGTGTCACAATCCATGAACTACTACGAGTCTCTACAGATACTAGTTTAAAGAAAATACATCTGTTCTCGAAATGAAAGAAAACAGGGAAACTAAGATAAATGGAAGGGGACTCCAGGGTCTGTGAACGTCGGGAGATCTACCTTCGGTCTCCTGATAGACTGAAGGCAACAGCCCGACTCTGATCAATGTGGTCTAGTACCGGAATCTGCACATAAAGTGCAGAGTGCGGTATCAGTACAACCGACCACATGTAATGGTAAGTGTCAAGCCTAACCTCGGCGAAGAAGTGACGAGGCTAGGACACAACAATAACATGAACTTGTGCAGTTAAATCATATACGAGAAAATAACAACAAACGGAAGTTTAACAAATAATAACGGGAAGGGGGAAAACATGCTGAGGGGGATATCAATTTCTAAAAATATCATACTTTGCACCAACAGAAATAATGACATAGCAAACATGTGCACGGCATCACCCTTCGTGCTTTTACTCTCGTCCTTACAGAAATAATAGAAACGACACGGCATCACCCTTCGTGCATTAACTCTCTCATAACATGGCATGGCATTACCCTTCCTGCATTATCAATATCAGAATATGGCACGGCATCACCCTTCGTGTATTAACACTCACTCACAATATCTTGCACGGCATCACCCTTCGTGCTTTACACTCTTCCTCAACCAAACAATAGAAACAACAACAACCCGGCAAGGAAATTATCAATAACCAACCTCGTTTCAAAATTTAACTTCACAATATAAATCTCAACTTGAGTAATTACTCAACCAATATCCAATACCAGGAAAACATAATAAGACTTATTTAACACGAAGAATAACCAGTTTAAGTATGAACAGTACGTATAAAGAAATACAACACTCACAAGTATAAGACTCACTCGCATGCTATGACCCGACAACAATGTATAGATACTCGTCACCTCACCTATACGTCATACTCAACAACTAAACACGTAACAAATAAGGCAACAATACCTAATCCCTCAAGCTAAGGTTAGCCACAACACTTACCTCGATGCCACGGCCGAACTCAAGCCTCAATCACCACTTTTCCCTTAGTTTCCACCTCCGAACCACTCGTATCTAATCATAATTAACTTACTAACTTCAATTATTGCTAAAGAAATCAATTCCAATGCATAATTACAAGTTTCCCAACAATTCCCCAAAAAGGTCAAAAACCGACCCCGGGTCCGCTTGGTCAAAACTCGAGGTTCGGACCATTCACCCTTTCACCCACGAGCCCAAATATGTAATTAGTATCGAAATCCGACCCCAAGTCAAGGTCTAAATAATTATACAAAAATCCCTAATTCTACCCAAACCCCCGATTTCTACCATGAAAACCCTAGAATTTTAGGTTGAAAATTGATGAAAAACAATGGGTAATTGGAAGAAAGTAGTTTAGAATCATTTACCAACACTTTGGGGAAGAATTTGTCTCTTGAAAATTGCCTCTAAGCATTCTTGGTTTTGAAAATATGGGAGAATGGCCAATTCCCGTTTTTGATTATGCTTCTAAAACACTAGACAGGTCTTCTTCACGTTCGCGAGAGACATGTCGCATTCGCGATGCATTGCATCCATAAGGGCCTTCGCGTTCGCGATGGTCTGTCCCCCCTGACAATTGCATTCGCGAGCCTAGGACCGCGTTCGCGAAAATCAACTCAATGATTTCCCCAAACCCCCCCCCCCCCCCATTCAGGACCGAAGCCTCGCGTTCGCGTAGAAGAAATCCTCCCAAGCCGAGCTTGCACTTCGCGTTTGCGAGAGTTGCTTCGCGAACGCGAAGCACAAAGTATCATCATACCAGAAGCAGCAACACAACAGATTTTCTAAGTTTCAAACATCCCGTAGCCTATCCGAAACTCACCCGAGCCCTCAGGGCTACAAACCAAACATGCACACAAGTCTAAAAACATCATATGGACCTGCTCGCGCGATCAAATCGCTAAAATAACACCTAGAACTACGAATTTAGCATCAAATTGCATGAAATTTTCAAGAAAGTTCAAAAGTTCTATTTTCTCAACCAAAGGTCTGAATCACGTCAAATCAGTCTCGTTTCTCACCAAGTTTCACAAACAAGGTATAAATATTATAACGGGCCTGTACCTGGCTCCGGAACCACAATACGGGTTTGGTATCAATAAAATCAATTATCAAAAAAATTCTTAAAACCTTTATATTTCTAGTTTAACAATTTTAATCAAAAATTCATTTCTCGGACTAGGGACCTGGGAATTCGATTTCGGGCATACGCCCAGGTCCCATATTTTACTACAGAGCCTCTGTACCGTCAGAGCACGGGTCCGGGTCTGTTTACTCAAAATATTGAGCGAAGTCAACTAAAATTTTGAAGGCAAAACATAATATTTTCTCAAATTTTCACATAAAGGCTATCCGGAAACACGCCCAGACTGTGCACGCAAATCGAAAAAAAAGAAAATGAGGTTTTGAAGGCCTCGGAACCCCGAATTGGGTTCTAAAACACGAGAAAATTCAGGTCATCACGTTCTCCACCTCTAAAACAATCGTTCGTCCTCGAACGGACGTAGAAAAGTACCTAGGCTAGTGAAAAGATGGGGATATCTGCTTCACATGTCGGACTCGGACTCCCAGGTAGCTGCCTCAACAGGCTGACCTCTCCACTGCACACGAACTGAAGGATAACTCTTCGATCTCAACTGACAAACCTGCCAGTCTAGAATAGCTACCAGCTCCTCCCCGTAGGTCAAATCCTTGTCCTGCTGGACAAAGCTGAAGTCTAACCCGTGGGATGGATCGTTGTGATACTTCCGAAGCATGGACACATGAAACACTGGATGTACCGCTGATAAGCCTGGTGGCAACGCGAGTCTGTAAGCCACCTCTCCCACTCGATCAAGAATCTCAAAAGGCCCGATGAACCTAGGGCTTAACTTGCCCTTCTTCCAAACCGCATCACACCCTTCATGGGTGACACCCGAAGCAACACTCTCTCTCCGACCATGAATACCACATCACGAACCTTACGGTCGGCATAACTCTTTTGCCTGGACTGAGCTGTACGAAGTCTATCATGAATGATCTTAACCTTATCCAAGGCATCCTATACCAAATTCGTACCCAATAACCGAGCCTCTCCCGGCTCGAACCATCCAACCAATGACCGACACCGTCTACCATATACAACGCCTCATTGGGAGCCATCTGGATGCTCGACCGATAACTGTTGTTGTAGGCAAACTCCGCTAACAGTAAGAACTGATCCCAAGAACCTCCAAAGTCAATAATACAGGCGCGGAGCATATCCTCCAAAATCTGAATAGTACGCTCGAATTGTCCGTCTGTCTGAGGATGAAATGATGTGCTTAACTCGATCCGCGTACCCAACTCACGCTGTACTGCCCTCCAAAAATACGAGGTAAACTGCATACGTCGATCAGAAATGATAGACACGGGCACACTATGAAGACGAACGATCTCGCGGATATAAATCTCTACCAATCGCTCCGAAGAATAGGAAACTGCCACAGGAATGAAATGCGCTGACTTTGTCAGTCTATCCACAATAACCCATACAGCGTCGAACTTCCTCTGAGTCCGTAAAGTCCAACAACGAAGTCTATAGTGATATGCTCCCACTTTTACTCAAGAATCTCAATCTTCTGAAGCAAACCGCCAAGTCTCTGATGCTCGTACTTTACTTGCTGACAATTAAAACATCGAGATACATATGCAACAATATCCTTCTTCATCCTCCTCCACCAATAATGCTGCCGCAAGTCCTGATACATCTTAGCGACGCCCGGATGAATAGAATACCGAAAACTATGGGCCTCCTCTAGAATCAAGTAGCGAATCCCATCCGCATTAGGCACACAAACACGACCCTGCATCCTCAAAACTCCATCATCTCCAACTATAACCTGCTTGGCATCTCCGTGTCGTACTGTGTCCCTAAGGACAAGCAAATGACGATCATCATAGTGCCGCTCCCTGATACGCTCAAACAAGGAAGACCGAGCGATTGTACAAGCTAGAACATAGCTGGGCTCCGAAATATCCAACTTTACGAACTGATTGGCCAAAGCCAGAACATATAATGCAAGCGGTCTCCCACTGAGTGGAATATACGCAAGGCTACCCATACTAGCTGACTTCTTGCTCAAAGCATAGGCTACCACATTGGCCTTCCATGGATGATACAAGATGGTGATATCATAGCCTTTCAATAGCTCTAACCACCTTCTCTGCCTCAAATTGAGCTCCTTCTGCTTGAACAAAAATTGCAAACTCTTGTGATCCCTGAACACCTCACACGGCACGCCATATAGATAGTGTCTCCAAATCTTCAATGCGTAAACAATGGTTGCTTACTCCAAGTCATGAGCTGGATAATTCTTCTCGTGAATCTTCAACTGTCACGAAGCATATGCAATAACCTTGCTACCCTGCATCAATACCGTACCAAGTCCAATACGAGATGCATCACAATATACTACATAGGGCCCTGAACCAGTGGGCAATACCAACACCGGCGCCGTAGTCAAAGCAGTCTTGAGCTTCTAAAAGCTCGCCTCACGCTCGTTCGACCACCTGAACGGGGCACCCTTCTAGGTCAACCTGGTCATTGGGGCTGCTATAGATGAAAACCCCTCCACAAACCGACGGTAATAACCCGCCAAGCCTAGAAACTCCGGATCTCTGTAGCTGATGTGGGCCTAGGCCAGTCCTTGACTGCCTCAATCTTCTTAGGATCCACCCGAATACCCTATGTTGATACAACGTAACCCAAGAATGCCACTGAACTCAACCAAAACTCACATTTTGAAAACTTAGCATATAACTGACTATCTCTCAGAGTCTGAAGAATGATCCGAAGATGCTACTCATGCTCCTCTCGACTGCGGGAGTAGATCAAGATATCATCAATAAAAACAATCACGAAGGAATCCAAATAGGGCTTGAACACTCAGTTCATCAAGTCCATGAACGTTGCTGCGGCATTTGTCAACCCAAATGACATCACTAGAAACTCATAATGCCCATACCGAGTGCAAAAAGCTGTCTTAGGTACATCGGATGCCCTAATCCTCAATTGATGGTAGCCAGACCTCAAATCGATCTTTGAAAACACCTTGGCACCCTGAAGCTGATCAAATAAATCATCAATCCTCGGTAATGGATACTTGTTCTTAATGGTGACTTTGTTCAACTGCCGATAATCTATGCACATCTTCATCGATCCATCCTTTTCCTTTACAAACAACACTAGCGCACCCCAAGGCGAGACACTGGGCCTAATGAAGCCATTATCAAGCAAATCTTGCAACTGCTCCTTCAATTCTTTCAACTCTAGCAGGGCCATGCGGTATGGCAGAATAGAAATGGGCTGAGTGCCTAGAGCCAAATCAATACAAAAGTCAATATCCCTATTGGGTGGCATCCCTGGCAGGTTTACAGGAAATACCTCTGGAAACTCACAAACAACTGGTACGGAATCCATGGAAGGAACCTCCGCACTAGAATCACGAACATAAGCCAAATAAGCCAAACACCCCTTCTCGACCATACGCCGAGCCTTCATATAAGATATAACCCTACTAGTAGAATGACCAGGAGTCCCTCTCCACTCCAATCAAGTCAACCCCGGCAAGGCTAAGGTCATGATTTTAGCGTGACAGTCCAATATAGCATGATAAGTTAACAGCCAATCCATCCCCAAAATGACATCAAAATCGATCATGTCAAAAAGTAGGAGATCTACGCTAGTCTCAAGACCCCCAATAATATCCACACACGAGCGATAAACACGATTTACAACAATAGAATATGCCACCAGTGTGGAAACATATACAGGAGCACTCAAAGAATCACGAGGCACAACCAAATATGTAGCAAAATAAGATGATACATAGGCGTATGTAGATCCTGGATCAAATAGAACTGAAGCATCTCTACTGCAAACTGAAACAGTACCTGTGATAACAACATCGGATGATGAAGCCTCAGGCCTAGCTGGGAAAGCATAACATCGGGGCTGGGCCCCACCACTCTGAACTACATCCCAAGGATGACCTCCTGCTAGATGGCCTCCACCTCTAGCGGCCTGACCTCCACCTCTAATACCTTGACCTCCACCTCTAGCTGTTTGTCCCCTACCCCTAGCTGGCTGAGCGGGCGGTGGAACACCCGGTGCCCGAACCATGGCACGAGAACCCTGATGCTGAGAACTGCTCGATGCTCGAGGGCAAAATCTAGCAATGTGTCTAGGATCACCACAAGTATAACAAGATCTTGGCTACTGAGACTGCTGACCTCTGAAACCTTGGGAACCACCCTGAAAACTTTCGAGTGGAGGTGCACTGATAGAAGCTGGTGGTGCACTATAGGCTAGCTAGTTAGAATACTGCATATGAGAGCCACGGCCACCTGAAACACCGTGAGAAGTCAGAAGTGCTGAATGAAATGGCCTAGGAGGATGGCCTCTACCAAAACCTGCCTCTAGACGAGGAACCGCTAAACCTACTAGTATGACGAGGCCTCTTGTCAAACCCCTGACCACTCCCCTGATCTAACACCATCTCAACTCGCCTGGCCACATTGGCCGCATCCTGAAAAGAAATCGCGCTCCCTGTCTCCTTAGCCATCTGCAATCTCATAGGCTGAGCGAGTTCCTCAATAAACCTCCTTACTCTCTCTCTCTCTCTCTCTCTCGGTGGGGAGTATAAGAAGAGCTTTACGGGCCAAATCAACAAACCTAGTCTCGTACTAAGTGACGGTCATACAACCCCGCTGAAGATGCTGGAACCGCATGCGATAGTCCTCTCCCTGAGTGATAGGAAGGAATTTCTCGAGAAATAGCCGAGAGAGCTGGTCCCAAGTCAAGGCAGGAGACCCATCTGGTCTAGTCAACACAAAATCATTCCACCATCTCTTGGCGGAACCTATCATCTGGAACACCGCAAAATCGACCCCATTGGTCTCCATTATACCCATGTTCCGCAACACCTCATGGCAGCAGTCAAGATAATCCCGGGGGTCCTCAGAAGTTGCCCCACTGTAATGAAGCAGAAAAAGCTTGGTGAACTTGTCCAACCTCAACAAAGCATCAGAAGACATAGCTGGCCCAGCACCGGTCTGAGCTATAACAACCGGTCGAGCTACTCCCACTGGCTGAGCTGCTGGAGTCTGAAACTAAGGAGCCATCTGCTCCGAAGTGTGGATAACGGGAGTCTGGGCTCCTCCCCCAACCTGAGAGACAGCTGGTGCTACAGGAAATATGCCAGCCTAAGCTACGCTCTCCATAAGGCCCACTAGACGGACCAAAGCATCCTGAAGTACCGGGGTAGCGATGAACCCCTCTGGAACCTGAGCTGGCCCTGCCGGAACCTCATCATCAAACTCCATCTGAGGCTCTGCTACTGCTGCTGCTGCATGAACTCTAGGTTGAGCCCTGACCCTGCCTCGGTCTCGTCCTCTGCTTCTCGTAGGAGCTGACACTGGGGGCTCGGGCTACTGATCAGTTGATGAGGCGGTACGTGTTCTCGCCATCTGCGAAAGAACAAGAGTAGGAAGTTCAATTAGCATTGAGAAATCAAATCGCACGACAAAGACTCTAGGGGATAAGCACAGACATCTCCTTACCGATCCCTCAGACTCTACCTAGCTTGTTTGTAAATTGTGAGACCTAGGCAACCTAGTGCTCTGATACCAACTTGTCACGACCCGAATTTCCCACCATCGGGATCGTGATGGCGCCTAAACTTTAGAATGTTAGGCAAGCCAACAGATAAAGATCTAACACGCTAATAACTAACCAAAACAATAAGTAACAATAATTTAAAATAAAATAAGACAAGAAGTGCAGAAATTTTTTAAAAATCTAAACACTAATACACGACTACCCATAGATCTGGTATCACAATCCAAGAACTACTAAGAGTCTCTACAAATATTGGTTTAAAGAAAATACATCTATTCTCGAAATGAAAGAAAACAGGGAAACAAAGATAAATGGAAGGGGACTCCAGGGTCTACGAACGTCGGCAAATCTACCTTGGGTCTCCGGATGGACTGAAGACAGCAACCCAACTCTGATCAGTGTTGTCCAGTACCAGAATCTGCACAGAAAGTGCAGAGTGCAGTATCAATACAACCGACCCCATGTACTGGTAAATGCCGAGCCTAACCTCGGTGAAGTAGATACGAGGCTAGGACACGACAATAACATGAACCTGTGCAGTTAAATCATACATGAGAAAATAACAACAAACGGAAGTTTAACAGATAATAACGGGAAAGGGGAAAACATGTTGAGGGCGATATCAAATTCTAAAAATACTACAGTACAGAAACACACTAAATGTCATACTTTGCAACAACGGAAATAATGACATAACAAACATGTGCACGGCATCACCCTTCGTGCTTTACTCTCATCCTTACCATAAGAAACAATCGAAACGGCACGACATCACCCTTCGTGCATTAACTCTCTCATAACATGGCACGACATCACCCTTCGTGCATTATCAATATCAAAATACGGCACGACATCACCCTTCGTGCATTAACACTCACTCACAATATCTTGCACGGCATCACCCTTCGTGCATTACACTCTTCCTCACCCAAACAACAGAAACAATAACAACCCAGCAAGGGAATTATCAATAACCAACCTCGTTTCAACATTTAACTTCACAATATAATTCTCAACTTGAGTCAATACTTAACCAATATCCAATACCAGGAAAACATAATAAGACTTGTTTAAGCATGAACAGTACGTATAAAGAAATACAACAGTCACAAGTATAAGTCTCACTCGCATGCTATGACCCGACAACAACATATAGATACTCGTCACCTCACCTATACGTCGTACTCAACAACTAAACACGTATAAAATAAGGAAACAATACCTAATCCCTCAAGCTAAGGTTAGCCACAACACTTACCTCGATGCCACGGCCGAACTCAAGCCTCAATCACCACTTTTCCCTTAGTTTCCACCTCCGAACCATTCGTATCTAATCATAATTAACTTAATAATTTCAATTATCGCTAAAGAAATCAATTCCAATGCATAATTATAAGTTTCCCAATAATTCCCCAAAAAGTCAAAAATCGACCCCAGGTCCGCTTGGTCAAAACTCGAGATTCGGAACAAAACTCGTTCACGCATTCACCCACGAGCCGAAATATATTATTAGTTTTGAAATCCGACCCGAAATCGAGGTCTTAATTTCAATTATACAAAAAATTCCAATTCTACCCAAACCCCCAATTTCTACCATGAAAACCCTAGATTTTTAGGTTGAAAATTGGTGAAAAACAATGGGTAATTGGAAGAAAGTAGTTTAGAATCATTTACCAACACTTTGGGGAAGAATTTGTCTCTTGAAAATCGCCTCTAAGCCTTCATGGTTTTTAAAATATGAGAGACTGGTCAATTCCCGTTTTTGATTCTGTTTTTAAAACACTGGACAGGTCTTCTTCGCGTTCGCGAGAGACCTGTCGCGTTCGCGATACATTGCGTCCAGAAGGGCCTACGCATTCGGGAAGAGCTGCTGGATTTTGTGATGGTCTGTCCCCCCTGACCATCGTGTTCACGGGACTGGGACCGCATTCGCGAAGAGAAACTCAATGATTTCCCCAGGCCACCTGCAATAAACTACGCGTTCGCATAAGGTCAGTCGAGTTCACGAAAGCTAACCCCCCCCCCCCCCGTGCTCCGCGTTCGCGATCGAAGCATCGCATTCGCGTAGAAGAAATCCCTCCCTAGCCCAGCTTGCAATACGCGTTCACGAGAGTTGCTTCGCGAACGCAAAGCACAAAGTATCAGCATACCAGAAGCAGCAACATGACAGATTTTCTAAGTTTAAAACATCCCGTAGCCTATCCGATACTCACGCGAGCCCTCGGGGCTCCAAACCAAACATGCACACAAGTCTAAGAACATCATATGGATCTGCTCGCGTGATCAAATCGCCAAAATAACACCTAGAACTACGAATGTAGCATCAAATTGCATGAAATTTTTCAAGAAAGTTCAAAAGTTCTATTTTCTCAACCAAAGGTCCGAATCACGTCAAATAAGTCCCGTTTCTCACCAAATTTCACAGATAAGGTATAAATATCATAACGGAGCTGTACCGTGCTCCGGAACCACAATACGGGCCAGGTATCAACAAAATCAATTATTAAGCAATTTCTTAAAACCTTTATATTTCCAGTTGAACAATTTTCATGAAAAATTTATTTCTCAGACTAGGGACCTCGGAATTTGATTCCGGACATACGCCCAGGTCCCATATTTTACAATAGACCCTCTGGGACCGTCAGAACATGGGTCCAGGTCCGTTTACTCAAAATGTTGACCTAAGACAACTAAATTTAACTTCTAAAGGCAAAACTTAATATTTTCTCAAATTTTCACATAAAGGCTTTTCGAAAATGCGGTCGGACTACGCACACAAATCAAAGAGAAATAAAATAAGGTTTTGAAGGCCTCGGAACCCCGAATTCGGTTCTAAAACACAAGATGGCCTTGCGGGTCATCACAAAATCCCGATTCCGAGGCCGTTTACTCAAAAATCAAACCTTAGTCAATTCTTTCAACTTAAAGCTTCCGAAAGGAGAATTTTCTTTCCAAATCAACTCCGAACTTCCCGAAATTCAATTTTGACCATGCGTGCAATGCCTAAAGTCAAGCTACTCATGGCCTCAAACTGCCGAATGACGTGCTAGAACTCAAAACGACCGGTCGGGTCATTACAGACTCTTCTTCCCAAATTCATTGGTAGGTGACTTTAATCCATTTCCTTTCAATTACGCATTACTTTCATGAGATTTCAACATCAAGTCTAGAATTTCCATGGTAGAAACAAGAAATTTTGGTAGAATTGGAGATTTTTATAAAATTGAGATTTAGACCTCGAATGGGGTCGAACTTCAAAACATATCACATAACAGGGCTCAGGGGTGAATGGATAAATGGATTTCGGTTCGAATCTCTGGTTTTGACCAAGAGAACATTAAAGGTTGAATCTTTTTCACTCGTGGGTAGATTCTAAAGCTTAGTTTGAACTGTTTGAACTATATTTGGTTAGATTTGATTAATTTGGAGGATAATTATAGAGGCAAAGCCTCGGTTGAGCTTTGATCTGATTGCGGAGCGAGGAAAGTATTGTGGTTAACTTTGACTTGAGGGATTATGACTTATTAGTTTATTTGCTACGTGTTTTATGTGTGGGAACAATGTATATGTGAGGTGATGAGTACTTATACGTTATTATTGGGTTAAAGCATGCGGGTGATACTTGTTTCCTTGTATTTTATTACTTGCTAATTAGGATATCCATGATTAGGTTTGGTTACTACTTCTTTGATTATTCGTTTCATAATTATTGCTTATTTCATAGTTGTTGAATATTTTTGGAAGTTGAAGTTGGGTATCATGGCACCATATTTGACGTTAAATTTATTCCCCGCATTATTTGGTACTCGAATTCATCTCATCAATATTACATGGTGAGGTAGAGAGTAAAAGCACAAAGGGTGATGCCATGCCATTCAATTTATATTATCATGATTACATGGTGAGGATGAGAGTAAAAGCACGAAGGGTAATACTGTACCATTTGATTTAAATTAACATAATTGTATGGTGAGGAAGAGAGTAAAAACACGAAGGGTAATGTCTACTGTGTCACGACCCAAACTACCATGTTGTGATGGCGCCAATTGTGGAACTGGGCAAGCCGACTCTTTACCAAAAACAACCCGATATTCAAATTTAAAGAACACTTCAAGATCCATTACTATATTAATGACATGTCTGTCAAATTTGGTGAGAAATGGAGTTGGTTTGATGAGATTCGGACGTCCGGATGTGAAAATAGAAGTTTCAAGGTTTTCTTGAAAATTTTATTTGATTTGGTGTTCAATTCATAGTTCTAAGCGTTATTTTGGCGATTTGATCGTGTGAGAAAGTTCGTATGATATTTTTTGACTTGTGTGCATGTTTACTTTAGAGCCCCGAGGGCTCGGGTGAGTTTCGAATAGGCTACGGAGTTAATTGAACTTAGAAAATATAGTTGCTGCTGCATCAGGTCTACAAACTTCGCATTTGCGAAGAAAAATCGCTTTTGGAGTAGTGGGCTGGCGGGGGGTGGACTTTTGCAATTGCGAAACATGGGTCGCATTTTCTATCCCCATAAGACCGCATTTGCGAATATTATGTCCGCATTTGCGAAGGTAGCAGGACTGGTCACTCTTAGCATTTGCAGGTTCGCAAAGGTCGCAAATGCGATAACTGCGACTGATCAAATAGCAAAAAATGAGATTTTCACTCATTCTTCAAATTTTCAAAACAAGAAAACCCTGGAGGCAATTTTTCCAAGCACCCTTCTTCCCCAAATCATTGGTAAGTGATCTTGACCTATTTTCTTTCAATCTTTCATTACATTTCACAAGTTTTTAACCAAAAATCTAGTATTTTCATGGTGGAAATTCGGGAATTCGGGTAGAATTAGGGATTTTTTAAAGTTGGGATTTAGACCTCAAATTGAGGTCAGATTCCAAAACAAATTACATAACCGGGCTCGGGGGTGAATGTGTAATCGGATTTTTGTCCGAATTTTTTGTTTGGACCAAGTGGGCCCGGGAGTTGACTTTTGCTGACTTTTTCAATAGTGACCTAAATTGAATCTTTAGCAATCGTGGGTGATTCCTAAGGCTTATTTTAAATTTTTTAGTTGGTAATTTGCCAGATATTGTTGGTTCGGAGGCTTGTTTGAAAGGCAGAGCTGTGGTTGATATTTGAGTGCTCTTTGGAGCGAGGTAAGTGTTATGTCTAACATTGACTCGAGGGAATTAGGAACTCTCAGACTATATGCTATACGATTCTCATGTGAGTGGCATATATGTGAGGTGATGAGTGCTTATACGCCGCCGAATTATCTGCTTTACCTAATTTTCCACTTTTCCTTAATTATTTATTTCCTGCCTTAACTGTTATATGCTCTAAATGCTTTCCATGCTTAACTGCTACCTGTTAATCAATATCTTCTCCTGTTAGTGATGTTAGCCCTTTCCATAGTTTCATGATTCCCTACTATTTCTTAAATTGACTTACTTGCATCTTGTAATTATCCATTTCTGAATTGGTGTCGATGTGTAGTATTACTTGTGTAGATTCCTATAATGTACAAGGTTTCTTTTTGGTTCAATTTGGTATTTATTGATTGTAATGGTTTTTATGGTTTGAACTGTTGATTTGACTATGAACATTGAGTAGTCAGTACTGATATGGCGGGATCGGGTTGCATATCGTATGAGGTGTAATAAGGGTGGATTGATATGGCGGAATAAGGGTGAATTCGTATTATACGGTAGGATCGAGTTGCACGCCGCAACAGGCAGAATAAGGGTGGATTTATATGGTAAAATAAGGGTGAATTATGATATTGATATTGATATATGGTGTGATCGAGTTTTGCGCTATAACATATTTATATATTATCTCTGTTATTGATGTTATAACGGTAACATAAGGGAGGATTTTATGTTGTACGGTGGGATCGGGTTGCGCGCCACAACAACCTATGTGTTTCCATTTCTTGAATTGTGTTTGATTTTTGGTATTCTAATTTGAAATGCTAAGGATTGGTAATTCTGGACGACACCGGTTTATTTCTTGAGGCTGTAGTTATTATTTTTAGTCGGTTGTTTTATCCTATTCCGTATTTCCATTTTCTGTCATTATTATATATTGCGTACGGGTTGTAGTGTAGGTGGCCCGGCTTAGCCTCGTCACTACTTCGTCGAGGTTAGGCTCGGCTCTTACAGAGTACATTGGGTCGGTTGTACTCATATTACACTCTGCACTTCTTGTGCTGATTTTGGAGTCGGTCCTACTGGCAGCTTTTAGGATGCTTGGATTGATCAGTTCATCCAAGACTTGAGGTACCGCTGCTCAGTGTCTGCAGCTCCTGGAGTCCCCTTCTTTATTTTTATTTAGTTGTGTATTTTCATTCAGACAGCTCTGTACTTATTTCAGACCCTTGTATAGTATTCTAGTAGCTCATGCACTTGTGACACCGGGTTCAAGGATTTGTAGCAAATGTTGGCAGTTTTAGCTTCCGCATTTATACTTTAGATTGTTTTAGTTTTTGCAGTTCTTTCTCATGATTTAATTCAAACTGTTAAAAATGGATAAACTCTTCTAACATTGGCTTGCCTAGCAAGTAAAATGTTAGGCTCTATCACAGCCTCGACGGTGGGAATTTCGGGTTGTGACAAGTTCGTATCAGAGCACTAGGTTACATAGGTCTCACGAGTCACGAGCAAACTTAGTAGAGTCTGGAGGATCATATACAGAGACGTCTGTACTTATCTTCTAGAGGCTATGGAGTTAGGAACAGTTTCACTTCTATTCTTCTCTGTCGTTTGATTTTACTATATCATTGCTGATTGAACCCTTCTATTCATGTTCTCTCGCAGATGGAGAGAACATGCACCGCATCTTCAACTGGACAGCAGCCGGAGCCCCCAGTAGCAGCTCCTACGAGGGGCAGTGATCGAGGCCGAGGTCGCGCTAGAGGCTGAGGCAGGGGCAGAGCTCAGCCCAGAGCTCGAGCAGCAGCACTAGCGGTGGAGCCTCAGTAGAGTTTCATGAGGAGGTTCCAGCCCAAACTGTGCTTGTCGGACCAGCTCAAGTCCCGTAGGGGTTCATCGCCACCCAGTGCTTCAGGATGCTTTGGTCCGTTTGGTGGGCCTTATGAAAAGTGTGGCCCAGGCCGGTACATTTCCTATGGCACCAGCCATCTCTCGGGCTGGGAGAGGAGCACAGACTCCGGCCACTCACACTCCGGAGCAGATAGCTCCGCAGTATCAGACTTCACCACCACGCTAGTTGGGGTAGTTCAGCCAGCTGTTGCGGCACAGGACGGTGATGGGAATGCCATGTCTTCTGAGGGATTATTGAGATTGGACAAGTTTACCAAGCTCTTCCCAGATCACTTCAGTGGAGCACCTTTTGAGGACCCACAGGATTATCTTGACCACTTCCATGAGGTGCTGCAGAACATGGGTATAGTTAAGACCAATGGGGTCAATTTTGCAGTGTTTTAGGTGACGGGTTCCACCAAGAGATGGTGGAAAGAGTATATATCTACCAGACTTGCTGGGTCGCTTGCTCTTATTTGGGACCAGTTCTCTCAGCTATTTCTTGAGAAGTTCCTTCCTATCACACTGAGAGAGAGAGAGTTACCGCAGGCAGTTCGAGCATCTTCAGCAGGGCAGTATGACAGTCACCTAGTATGAGACCAGCTTTGTGGATTTATCCCGTCATGATATCCTTCTGCTTTACACCGATAGAGAAAGGGATGGGAGGTTTATTGAGGAACTCACTCATCCTATCAAGATTTAGAAGGCCAAGGAAATTGGGCTGAGATTTCTTTTCCGATGGTTGCTAATGTCGCCAGGCGAATCAAGGATGTTCTTTCACAAGAGAGAGGGTAGAGGTCTGATCAGAGACCTCGTCATCCTAGTGGTTTTAGTGGCACCTCATCTGGAGGCATGGGTACTTTTGGTAGGGGTCATCCTCCCAGGCCATATCAGTCAGCGCTTCAGGCATCCCACACTGCTTCAGGGAGTCGTGGTCCTTATGTGCCTCATTCTGGGCAACCAGCCTACAGTGCACCGCCAGCTCCTATTAGTACACCTCCTATTCAGAGTTCTACCGTGGTCATCCGGCCCGTTCGGGTCAATCTCAGTTTCAATAGCCACAGCACCAGGATGGATGTTTTGAGTGTGGTGGTTTTGGGCATATCAGGAGGACTTGTCTAAGATTATTAGGCGGCACACCACAGCAGAGTTCTCGTACCATGATTCCAGCATTGGTTGCACCACCTCCCGCTCAACCAGCTAGAGGTAGAGGTCAGGCAGCCAGATGTAGAGGTCAGGCCGCTAGAGGTGGAGGTCGGGCCGTTAGAGGTGGAGGTCAGGCCGCTAGAGGTAGAGGCCAGCCAGTAGGAGGCCGTCCTAGGGATGTAGTTTAGAGTGGTTAGGCCCAACCCCGATGTTATACTTCCCTATCCGGGCTTAAGTCTGGGTCATCAGACGCTGTTATCACAAGTATTGTTTCAGTTTTCCATAGAGATGCTTCAGTTCTATTTGATCCAGGCTCTACTTATTCCTATGTGTCGTCCTATTTTGCTTGATATCTGGTTGTGCCTCGTGATTCTTTGAGTTCTCTTGTGTATGTGTCCACACTTATGGGAGATTCTATTATTGTAGATCATGTCTATCTTTGTGTGTAGTCACCATTGGGGGTCTTGAGACTAGCGTAGATCTTCTACTTCTCGATATAGTTGATTTTAATGTTATTTTGGGTATGGATTGGCTGTCACCTTATCATGCTATATTGGACTGTCACGCAAGACGTTGACCTTAACCTTGCCGAGATTTCCTCAATTAGAGTGGAGATGGACTCCTATCCATTCTACCGGCAGGGTTATTTCTTATATGAAGGCTCGGCATATGGTCGAGAATGGGTGTCTAGCTTATTTGGATTATGTTCATGATTCTAGTGCTGAGGTTCCTTCCATGGATTCAGTACCAGTTGTTCGTGAGTTTCTAGAGGTGTTTCCTGCAGATCTATTGGGGATGCTACCCGACAGAGATATTGACTTCTGTATTGAATTGGCCCCGGGCACTCATACCATTCCTGTTCCGCCATATTGTATCGCCCCGCCATAGTTGAAAGAATTGAAGGAGCAGTTGCAAGATTTACTTGATAAGGGCTTCATTAGACCCAGTGTCTCGCCTGGAGTGCGCCTGTGATGTTTGTGAAGAAGAGGGATGTATCCATGTGGATGTGCATGGATTATCGGCAGTTAAACAAAGTCACCATCAAGAACCAATATCCATTTTCGAGAACTGATGACTTATTTGATCAGCTCGAGGGTGCCAAGGTATTTTCAAAGATTGATTTGGGGTCTGGCTACCATCAGTTGAGGATTAGGGCATCTAATATCCCTAAGACAACTTTTCGGACTCGGTATGGGCATTATGAGTTTTTAGCGATGTCATTTGGGTTGACAAATGCCCCAGCACCATTTATGGATTTGATGAACCGGGCGTTCAAGCCTTATCTATATTCCTTTGTGATTGTGTTTATTGATGATATCTTGATCTACTCCCACAGTCGAGAGGAGTATGAGCAGCATCTTCGGATTGTACTTCTGACTTGTAGAGACAGCCAGTTGTATGCTAAGTTTTCAAAATACGAGTTTTAGTTGAGCTCAGTCACTTTCTTGGGGCACGTTGTATCGGCAAAGGGCATTCATGTGGATCCTATAAAGATTAAGGTAGTTCTGAACTGGCCTAGACCCACATCAGCTACGGAGATTCGGAGTTTCTTGGGTTTGGCAAGATATTACCGTTGGTTTGTTGAGGGGTTTTTATCTATAGCAGCGCTGTTGACTAGATTGACCCAAAAGGGTGCCTCGTTCAGATGGTCAGGCGAGCGCGAGGCGAGCTTTCAGAAGCTCAAGACTGATTTGACTATGGTGCCATTATTGGTGTTGCCCATAGGTTCAGGATCTTATGCGGTATATTGTAATGCATCTCGTATTAGACTTGGTGCGGTATTGATGCAGGATGGCAAGGTGATTGTGTATGCATCGCGAAAGCTGAAGGTTCACAAGAAGAATTACCCTGTTCATGACTTACAGTTGGAAGCCATTGTTAATGCTGAAGATTTGGAGGCGCTATCTTTACGGTGTGTCGTGTGAGGTATTCACGGATCATCGAAGTTTGCAGTATTTGTTCAAGAAAAAGAAGATCAATTCGAGGCAGAGGAGGTGGTTGGAGCTATTGAAAGACTATGATATCACCATCTTGTATCATCCCGGGAAGGCCAACGTGGTGGCCTATGCCTTGAGTAGAAAGTCAGCGAGTATGGGCAGCCTTGCGTATATCCTAGTCGGTGAGAGACCACTTGCGTTAGATGTTCAGGCCTTGGCCAATCAATTTGTGAGGTTGGATGTTTCTGAGCCTAGCCGTGTTCTAGCTTGTACAATCACTCGGTCTTCCTTGTTTAAGCGCATCAGGGAGCGGCAGTATGATGACCCTCATTTTGCTTGTCCTTAGGGACACATTACAGCACGATGATGCCAAGCAGGTTACAATAGGAGATGATGGAGTTTTGAGGATGCAGGGTCGTGTTTGTGTGCCTAATATAAATGGACTTCGTGAGTTGATTCTTGAGTTGGGCACAGCATTTCATCCTCAGATGGATGGACAGTCCGAGCGCACTATTCAGATATTGGAGGATATGCTCCGCGCTTGTGTTATAGACTTTGGAGGCTCTTGGGATCAGTTCATTCCACTTCCAGAATTTGCCTACAACAACAGCTACCAGTCGAGCATTCAGATGGCTCCCTGTATGGCATTATACTGTAGACGATGCCGATCGCCAGTTGGATGGTTCGAGTCGGGGGAGGCTCGATTATTGGGTATAGATTTGGTACAAGATGCCTTGGTAAGGACAAGATTATTCAGGATAGACTTCACACAGCTTAGTCCAGGTAGAAAATTTATGCAGACTATAGAGTTCGTGATGTTGCATTCATGGTCAGAGAGAGAGAGAGTGTTGCTCCGGGTATCACCCATGAAGGGTGTACTGAGGTTTAGAAAGAAGGGAAAGTTGAGCCCTAGGTACAGCGGACCTTTTGAGATTCTTCAGAGAGTGAGTGAGGTGGCTTACAAGCTCGCATTGCCACCTAGTTTGTCAGCAGTTCATCTGGTATTCCAGGTGTCCATGCTCCGGAAGTATCACAGTGATCTGTCCCATGTGCTAGATTCCAGCTATGTCCAGTTGGACGAAGATTTGAATTATGAGGAGGAGCCGTTGGCTATTCTAGCTCGGTAGGTTCATCAGTTAAGGTCAAGGAGTTATCCTTCAGTTCGAGTGAAGTGGAGAGGTCAGCCCATCGAGGCAGCTACTTGGGAGTCCGAGTCGGATATGCGGAGTAGATATCCACACCTTTTTACTAGCCCAGGTACTTTTCTATGTCCGCTCGTGGATGAACGATTGTTTTAGAGGTGGAGAATGTATTGACCCGATAGGTCATCTTATGTTTTAGAAACTTATTATGTATTTTGAAGCCTTAAATACCTCATTTTAGCCTTCCTCGATTTGCATGTGTGTTCCGGGTATTTTTCCGGAAGGCTTATATGTTAAGAACTGATAAAAATAAGAATTTTCTTGAGTTGACTTCGGTTAACGTTTTGAGTAAACGGACTCGGATCTGTGTTTTCACGATCCCGGTGGGTCCATATCGTAATTTGGGACCTGGACGTATGCCCAAAATAGAATTCGGAGGTCCCTAGCTCGAGTTATTAATTTTTGTTGAAAATTAAAAGTTTAAAGGTCTAATATTTTTTAAGAATTGTTCGATGTTTGAAATTGTTGATACCGGGTTTGTATTTTGGTTCCGGAGCCCGGTATAGGTCTATTACTATATTTATGACTTATCTATCAAATTCGGTGAGAAACGGAGTTAGTTTGACGTTATTCAGACGTCTGGTTGTGAACATAGAAGTTTCAAAATTTACTTGAAAATTTCATTTGACTTGGTGTGCAATTCGTAGTTCTAGGTTTTATTTTGGCGATTTGATCGCGCGACCAAGTTCTTATGATGTTTTTGAACTTATGTGCATGTTTGGTTTAGAGTCCTGAGGGCTCGGGTGAGTTTCGGATAGGCTACTAAGTGAATTGAACTTTGAAAACATAGCTGCTGCTCAGGTCTGTAGACTTCGCATTTGCGAGGTCTGGCTCGCAAATGCAAGGCTCGCATTTGCGAAGGAAGCATCACATTTGCGAGCAGTGGGATGGGGGTGGACTTTCGCAATTGCGAAACTTGGGTCGCTTTTTCAATCCCCATAGGTCTGCATTTGCGAACATTATGTTCGCATTTGCGAAGGCAGCATTAATGGTCACTCTTCGCATGTGCGAAGATTTGTTCCTATTTGCGGGTTTGCACTTGCGAACCCCAAGTCGCAAATGCAATAACTGCGACTGATCAAATAGCTAAAAAGCGGGATTTTCACTCATTATTAAAATTTTCAAAACAAGAAAACCCTAGAGGCGATTTTCACAAGCACCCTTCTTCCCCAAATCATTGGTAAGTAATCCTACCCTATTTTATTTCAATTTTTCATTACATTTTACAAGTTTTAACCTAAAAGCTAGTGTTTTCATGGTGGAAATTTGGAGGTTTGGGTAGAATTAGCGATTTTTGTAAAATTTAGACCTCAAACTGAGGTCGGATTCCAAAACAAATTACATAACTGGGATCAGAGGTGAATGAGTAATCGGGTCTTGGTTTGACTTTTGGGTTTGGACCAAGCGTTCCCGGGAGTTGACTTTACTTTTTCAATAGTGACCTAAATTGAATCTTTTGCAATCGTGGGTGATTCCTAAGGCTTATTTTGAATCGTTTGGTTGGTCATTTGCTAGATATTGTTGGTTCGGAGGCTTGTTTGAAAAGCAAAGTTGTGGTTGAGCTTTGAGTGATCTATTAAGCGAGCTAAGTGTTGTGTCTAACCTTGACTTGAGGGTATTAGGAACCCTCAGACTATGTGCTATGTGATTCTAATGTGAGCGGTGTATATGCGAGGTGACAAGTGCTTATAAGCTGCCGAATTATCTGTTTTCCCTAATTTTCCGCTTTTCCTTAATTATTTCTTTCCCTGCCTTAACTATTATATGCTCTAAATATTTTTCATGCTTAACTGCTACATGTTAATCAATATCTTCACCTATTAGTGATGTTAGCTCTTTTCATAGTTCCATGATTCCCTGCTATTTGCTTAAATTGACTTACTTGCACCTTTTAATTGTCCATTTCTGGATTGGTCTCGCTGTGTAGTATTACTTGTGTAGATTCCTATATTGTACAAGGTTTCCTTTTTGGTTTAGTTCAGTATTTATTGATCGTAAAGGTTCTTGTGGTTTGAATTGTTGATTTGACTGTGTATATTGAGTAGTTGGTACTGATATGATGGGATTGGGCTGCAGGCCACAGTAGATGTAATAAAGGTGGATTGATATGGTGGAATAAGGGTAAATTCGTACTGTACGGTGGGATCGGATTGCACGCCGCAACAGCTGGAATAAGGGTGGATTGATATGATGAAATAAAGGTGAATTATGATACTGATATTGATATATGGTGGGAACGGGTTGCGCGTCGTAACATATTTATATATTATCTCTGTTGTTGATGTTATTACGGTGAAATAAGAGAGGACTTTATGTTGTACGGTGTGATCGGGTTACGCGCCGCAACAACCTATGTGTTTTTATTTCTTGAGCTGTGTTTGGTTTTCAGTATTCTCATTTGAAATGCTAAGGATTGGTAATTTTGGACGAAAACAGTTTATTTCATAAGGTTGTAGTTATTATTGTCAGTGGACTGTTTTATCTTGTTCCATATTTCATTAGGCTCGTCACTACTTCGTCGAGATTAGGCTCAGCACTTACAGAGTACATGGGGTCGGTTGTACTCATACTACGCTCTGCACATCTTGTGCTGATTTTGGAGTCGGTCCTAGTGGCGCCTATTAGCTTGCTTGGATTGATCAGCTCAGCGGAGACTTGAGGTACAGCTGCTCAGCACCCGCAGCTCCTGGAGTCCCCCCCTTTTTTTTATTTAGCTGTGTATTTTCATTCAGACAACTCTATATTTATTTCAGACCCTTGTATGTAGTATTCTAGTAGCTTGTGCACTTGCGACACCGGGTTCAGGGATTTGTAGCAAATGTTGGCAGTTTTAGCTTCCGCATTTATACTTTAGATTATTTCAGTTATTGTAGTTCTTTCTCATGATTTAATTCAAACTGTTAAAAATGGATAAACTGTTTTAACGTTGGCTTGCCTAACAAGTGAAATGCTAGGCGCCATCATGGTCCCGACGATGGGAATTTCGGGTCGTGACACGTACCATTTCATTCATATTATTGCATGGTGAGGACGCGAGTAAAAGCACGAAGGGTGATGCCGTGCCATTTTCATATCGTTGGTTTATCTGATTTCGTCGGTTGATGATTTACTCTGCTATTTCATGATTTCATACCTGTCGTAGCTGTTTATTTGCCCATTTTTTTAATGTCCCCTCCCAATTTGTACGTTATCATTATCTGTTATTGTTGCTGCTTTACATACACTTGTATATATTTATCTACGTAGGTGTCTTGTCATAGCCTCGTCACTACGTCGTAGAGGTTAGGCTCGACACATACGGAGTACATTGGGTCGATTGTATTCGTACAACACTTCTGCACTTCCTATGCAGATACTGGT
Source organism: Nicotiana attenuata (assembly GCF_001879085.1). Classification (NCBI taxonomy): domain Eukaryota; kingdom Viridiplantae; phylum Streptophyta; class Magnoliopsida; order Solanales; family Solanaceae; genus Nicotiana; species Nicotiana attenuata. The sequence continues at coordinate 50,115,164 of NC_031990.1, read as the reverse complement.
ATTGGTCCTAGCGGTACGTCAGGTCGGATTATTGCATATGGAGATTCGAAGTAGATCTGCTGGCGTCCGCAAACCTTGAAATTCCCTCCTTTTCCCCACTATTACAGTTCATTTCCTTCAAACCAGTTGTATTTATTTTAGACTTTTCTTGTAGACTTTTAGTTTCTCGTGTACTCGTGACTCTGGACTTTTGGGAGTATATATTATCACGTGGTTTATATCAGTATGTGTTAGACTGAGTTTCTATTTCTCGTTGTATATCACCATTGTGTTTTTAACTGTTAAAATTCAGTTATTTAATTATCTCACGTCGGCTTGCCTAGCAAGTGGATGTTAGGACTCCGAGGTTGAAATTTCAGGTCGTGACACAAACTCCCGTATTGAATTGGTAGAAGGATGATAAAATTATGTGTCTTGAAGCCTCCTATGCTCTCTCAAGCCTTTGTGAGTTAAAAGTTCCTCTAAAAATCATTTATTTTGCATATATATCATGCAAGAACGGGCCCAAACGAAACTACCCTTTCCAAGCTGAAGTGGAAAAAATAGACAGCAAAATATACAGGCGCGCCGCACCATGCGCGCGCTAGTGGACCTTCAGAGAGTTAATTTTTTGTCTGAAGTACATATCTACACCGTCGCACCATGCCATGTTGCGCTCCATGCGATGCGATAGTGCAAATTCCTTAGAGTCGGATATTTTCTCAATCTTTTCACATTCATAGTTGGTTCTTGACCTCCGAACACGATCCCAATTTAATTTCTTGAACTTTTGCTCATACTTCAAAGCTCCAAATTTAAGTGTAATTAATGGGATAGTCACCATTACAAAATAACACTTTCTATTAAGCTTATTTTTTGCCTTCCACGATTACACACTTGCAAGAGAGCGAGCACAATTTTTATGCCATGTCATCACTCAAACGTGTATTTATTCTATTTAGAAAAAGTCCAACGGATAATAGGACCTAGGGGTGTGCATTCGATTTATCGATTCGATTTTGACCCTTACCGATAATTACTTATCGATTATCGATTTGTACATATGCTTATCGTTATCGTTTCAATAAGGTTTCGATTTTTTCGATTTCGATTTATCGATTTTGGGGGCTTATCGATTCGGTTATCGATTACACCAATAAGAAAATTTGCGGGATTCCACGGAAAGTATATCGCTATAAACGCGCCTAACTAATATGGACAAAAAGAAGCTAAAATAAGACGAACACCATTTATAATATAAAAATTGTGTCAACAAGCACATACAACAAAACTAAAGTAAGGGATCAAATGTATGCCACCAACACTCCAACGGTATAAAAAAACAAAACAAAACAAAACAAAACACATCATCACGGCTAATTCTGTTTTTCATTAATTTGAACTTCATTCCCTTGATCTTTAAATATGATTATTTCTTAAATGTGGTAGAGGAAATAATAGGGTAAGGGACTTAGGGTAAAGGAAAAGGTATAGATTAGGGAAAATAATATTGTATAGCTGCTTTCAAAATAGTAGCGGAATATATATACATTCTGTATGTTATATTAATCTACACAAATAGTTAATTACTCATTTAACAAGTGTCTACAGTCTAGGGGTGTGCATTCGATTTATCGATTCGATTTTGACCCTTATCGATAATTACTTATCGATTATCGATTTGTACATATGCTTATCGTTATCGTTTCAATAAGGTTTCGATTTTTTCGATTTCGATTTCGATAACAAATAATCGATTCGATTTATCGATAAACCGATTCGAATGCACACCCCTAGGCTTGGGTGCTTCTTTACAAGGCATCGTACAGCCCATATCCCTTCCTGCAAACCTGGATACTTTTGGTCTGGGTTTCAAGCCCACTGCTGCAGATATAAGGCGAGCTAGAAAGATGAAAAAGAAAGCATGGACCCTTCCAAAACGCATCCCCCGCCTTTCCTGTTCCTTCGTCAGGCCTGGTACTAAGAAGCGCCTAGCAACAACAATGCCCAGTGGTGTGGTTGATCCCGACAAGGAGCTGATTGAGAGGTTTGAAAAGTTGTTTTATGAGGTGAATGTATTGGAGGTCGGAGAAGGTCCAAGCAAGGGAGATGTTCAGTTCGTGGGGCCCCAGGCAAAGCTAAACAATTGGGAAGCAACTCCCCTTCCTACCCGGAGGGAGTCTTGGTAGTTAGTTTTGATTTCCTTTCAGTTTAATCTGGATTATTTCCAAGGTTGTAATTCGGATGCTATGTTCTGTCCGTTTGGATGAGTTAAACCTTGTTATCTTAAATATTAATGAAATGCAATTTCCCTCTTTTTCATTCCTGATAGTTTTCATTTTTGTCTTTCTTTTCTTTCTTGTACAGTCCCTTTTACGCTGGTTTCAGTGATGTGTCATGCATGAGGAGTCTTCGGCCCAGTCTTAAATGCCAATCTAACTCCGAAATAATAATACAAGAAATTGAGTGTGATGACGAAACAGAATATGATGATGAGGAAGCTTTTGAGGAAATCAGTAAAGAATTAAGCCATTTTGAAGAAAAACCCAAACCTAATCTGAATGACACAGAGGTAATCAATTTAGGGGATCAAGAGAATGTGCGGGAAACGAAAATAAGTGTCCATTTGGAGCCTCAGCTCAGAGAAGAGATAATTAAAGCACTGTTTGAGTACAAAGATGTTTTTGCATGGTCATACGACGACATGCCTGGCTTAAGCACAGATTTGGTGGTCCACAAATTGCCCACCGACCCAGCATGCCCTCCTGTCAAGCAGAAGCTAAGGAAATTTAAAACAGACATTAGTGTGAAAATCAAGGAAGAGGTCATCAAGCAGTTTGACGCCAAGGTCATCCGGGTCACGCGGTATCCCACCTGGTTAGCCAATGTTGTGCCTGTGCCAAAGAAGGATGGAAAGACCAGAGTGTGTGTAGATTACCATGATCTCAATAAGGCGGGCCCAAAAGACAACTTCCCACTGCCAAACATCCATATATTGATTGACAATTGTGCCAAACATGAGATTGGTTCCTACATAGATTGTTATGCGGGCTATCACCAGATTTTGATGGATGAGGAGGATGCAGAAAAGACGGCATTCATCACGCCTTGGGGAACGTATTGTTATAGGGTCATGCCATTTGGATTGAAGAATGCAGGGGCAACGTATATGAGGGCGATGACCACCATGTTCCATGACATGATACATCGGGAAATTGAGGTCTATGTAGACGACGTGATTATAAAGTCGAGAAAGCAATGCGACAATGTCAAGGACCTGAGGAAGTTTTTCCAGAGGCTCCGCAGGTACAACCTCAAACTTAATCCAGCAAAGTGTGCGTTGGGAGTCCCGTCTGGGAAGTTGTTGAGGTTTGTGGTAAGCCGGCGCGGTATTGAGTTAGACCCGTCCAAGATCAAAGCGATTCAGGAGCTACCACCGCCAAGGAACAAGAAAAAGGTGATGAGTTTGCTTGGCAGGTTGAGTTATATCAGCAGATTCATTGCCTAGCTCACAACGACTTGCGAGCCCATCTTTAAGCTGCTAAAGAAAGATGCTGCGGTCAGATGGACGGATGAATGTTAAGCAGCATTTGACAAGATTAAGAAGTATTTGGCCAGTCCACCTGTGTTGGTCCCACCGGAGCCAGGAAGACCCTTGATCCTTTATCTGACAGTTTTAGATAACTCTTTTGGCTATGTACTGGGACAGCATGACATCACAGGAAGGAAAGAGCAGGCGATTTACTACCTCAGCAAGAAGTTCACATCGTACGAGGTGAAGTACACTCAACTTGAGAGGACGTGTTGTGCCTTAACCTGGGTAGCGCAGAAGTTGAAGCATTACTTGTCATCATATACCACCTATCTCATCTCTCGGTTGGACCCATTGAAGTACATTTTCAGAAGCCCATGCCCACCGGAAGGCTCGCGAAGTGGCAAATCTTGCTTACGGAATTTGATATTGTCTATGTGACCCGGACTGCAATGAAAGCACAAGCGGTGGCTGATCATCTAGCCGAGAATCTAGTTGATAATGAATATGAACCTTTGAAGACATACTTCCCTGATGAAGAGATAATGCATGTTGAGGAATTAGAACAAGTCGAGAAGCCAAGATGGAAACTGTTCTTTGATGGGGCTGCCAACGCCAAAGGCGTCGGGATAGGAGCAGTATTGATTTCCGAGACAGGGCAACACTACCCTGTTACAGCTTAACTTCGTTTCCATTGCACCAATAACATGGCTGAATAAGAGGCGTGTATCTTGGGTTTGAGGTTGGCTATAGACATGGGTGTCCAGGAAATCTCGATCATGGGCGACTCGGATCTTCTGGTACACCAGATTCAGAGGGAATGGGAGACACGAGACTTGAAGCTCATACCGTACAGGCAGTGTTTGCATGAACTTTGTCAACGGTTCCAGTCAATAGATTTCAGGCATATTCCAAGGATTCATAATGAAGTTGCCGACGCTTTGGCCACTTTGGTGTCCATGTTGCATCATCCAGAAAGGCTTATGTGGACCCATTGCAGATTCAGGTCCGAGATCAGCATGCCTATTGTAACATGGTGGAAGAAGAACTTGACGGTGAGCCGTGGTCCATGTAGTCAAGAATACTCAGGATAGAGTGTATCCGCACAGGCCACAGGGAGTCAAAACGAAGAGCGATTCGACGNCAAATACTTAATCTTATTAAGAATATTTACCTGCCTACCCAACCTAACACTTATGATAAATTATACTGGAATTTAACTGAGAATGGGATGTTCTCAGTTAAATCGATGTACAACTGCTTGACAATTACGAATCCGTCTGGTACTATAAGCCAATCTCCCTCCTTTAACTGGATTTGGCGGCTCCCCATTCCACACAAAATTGCTTTTTTCATTTGGGTAGTTTGCCATAATAGACTACCAACAAATGAGTATCTCACACGAATTGGGATTACCACCTCAGCAATTTGCCAACAATGTCACAAGGAGAGTGAAACAATCCCTCATTTATTCCAACGCTGTGCTAACACAATAAATTTCTGGGAACATCTTAAAATAGCACCCCCATCCTTCATAGCTTCTCCTTCGCTGACTGACATTATTACTTGGATATACACTTTTCTCCACACACCTCTATTTTCTATTCCTTACAATATTCCTCCAACCATCATACTTCCTTTTGCTCTATGGGAAATCTGGACAAAAAGAAATAAGTTTGTCTTTGAAAATAAGTTTAATGACTTACATGGGGCTGCTCTAATAGCAAAAGCAGCCGAATACTACTTCCTAACTAACCACTCTAATAAAAAGTTATTAAAGACTCCTATATATATCAAGTGGCATCCACCTGACCCTATGTATTATAAATTAAATGTTGATGGATCTTGCTGTCACACTCAATGTAATTATGGGATTGGAGGAGTCATACGCGACCATCAAAGCAATTGGATCATAGGATTTGCAGGAGGTGTCCAACAAGGCAACCCTACCCAAATAGAATTGCTAGCCCTCCTCAAAGGCTTACAGATTGCTGCCAAACAAAATCTACTGCCACTCATTATTGAGACAGATGCACAAAATGTGCTTGGTATGTTAAACTCACCTGCCTTGAACTGTATCAACATTGTTACTGATTGCATGTCATTACTCCAACAGCTGGATAGAGCATCTGTTCAAGTTATCTATAGAGAGCAGAACGGTGTAGCAGACACACTCGCTAAATATGGTGCAATGCATGTCCAGGAGCAATGCCTACTTTTTGAATCACCACCACTTTTTGCACAGTCTTATTACCATCAAGATCATCAGGGCATACTCCATCTCCGGAAGACTCGGCAGTCTAGTAGTTCTAGTTATGTAAATTCTACTGTATGTACTAAACAACCTACTTTAGTAGCTTCTGCTCTCATATCTAGTTTTGCTACCCCAGTAGGGGGGAATCTATCATCTAAGGATCCTTTTGTACAAATGATACCTTGTAGGCATCCACCACTCTAACCTTATGTAAGTTTGTTATGTTATAATATTGCCTATCTTTCTTACCAAAAAAAAAAAAATAGGACAAACCGAGTATGAAATTAAATCATGAAAAATAGAATTACGTACGTTTCTGAAACCGTGCAATGCATATTATATTTTTTGTTTCAAAGATAATTTTCAACAAGGCATCATAACATAATATAAATCCTGGTTTATTTCCGAAGCAAATTCCTTTTTTCGCACATGCACTATTTTAGGGGAAAAATACCAAATTAGGCGTTTGGCAAAATTTAATTTCCTTCGCTAGTCAAACGTGTGTGTGTATATATATATATATATATATATTCTTAATATATATACTATCAGCTATTTGAGTGCGGCTAAAAATATACATTTCTCTACTGCATTCTCTAACGATACATTGGACAAGTAATAAACTTGTCTTAGTGTAAATATGTTTTTTAACTGAGATACACAATATAAATCGTATTCTTTCTATCCTAAAATGAATTTTGGAGTTCAACCTTCGGAAATTTTTTCGTTTTTCTAGTTAATTTCATACTGTTAAACAGTATATTGTTTTCAAATTTGTAGCTCTTTCGATGAAACTAAAAGAGAAATAAATTCTCTAACGTACTATCGTAAAACAAAAGACTATTCATTATTATCAGTAAGCTAAGAGGACTAAAATTTGTGTGTTATATTTAAAAAAGTTGGAAGAGAAAATCCTCTCCCCTCTCTCTACTCACCATCACCCCATGAATACTGCCAACAAATCCCAGCAATGAATTCCACAAATACTGGGAATTATCACAGACCTCCTTCCTACCAAAACCACCCGACATAGTAAATGATCATTCAATGTCCAGTAATTACTCTTCTCCCATTAATCCAAGCACCTCCTCTTTCAAAGAGAAATTACTCTCCCAGGAAAATCTAACAGACGCCCCAATTAATACAAACATCAATGTGTTTGATTATTCTGAGCCAATGACGGATGATTCCTCCCACAACTCTATCTCGTCCAAATTAAAACACATCTCTCTGACAGCAGAAGATAGAGGAGTAATGTATACACCCTGGAAATTCTCTCTTATAATCAAACTCCTGGGCAAGCGAGTCGTCCACCAGTATCTCAGAAAAAAAAATCCAAGACTTTTCGAAACCAGACAAACCCTTTCCATTAATCGATCTTGGATCATACTTTTATGTAGTCAAGTTTGACAAAGAAGAAAATATGGCCAAAGTTCTACAACATGGGCCTTGGTTTATCAATGGGCACTACCTCTCTGTTCGAAGGTGGGATCCAAATTTTGTAGCAAGCAAAGCTAAGGAAGTCCACTCAGCCGTTTGGGTTAGTCTTCCACAATTACCCATAGAATTCTATCATGGAATAGTACTTGGTAGGATTGGAAACTCAATTGGCCGGCTACTACGCATAGATGCTTGTACAAGCTCTGTCACACCTCCTTTTTTACACACCTACCCCGAAGGATAATGTACAAGGGAGTTTTTCCATTTAAAGTGACATTATTCGAATGGGATTATTTATTTATTTTTAGAGTCGCCACTTGGGATAGGATTGGCTTTTGGTGTCCCAAGTCACCGGTTTAATTTAAATCCCAAATCAAGGAAAAATTTCGACTTCCCAATTGGAGTCTGCGAACCAGAAATTCTGAATAAGGAATTCTGTTGACCCGAGGGAAGGTGTTAAGCACCCCCGGATCCCGTGGTTCTAGCACGGTCGCTTAAATTGTTATAAATGGCTAAAAATCTGATTTTTATACAAGTTCACACCTATAGTGCAATTTATAAATTATTTGCCGCTTTTATTTACTTTTTATGAAAGTGAACGCCGTTTAAGAGCGTGTTTTTAGATCACGTCACATGAAATGCACCCGGATCCTCAACACCTCTTATTCAACGTTTTAGGATTTGGATTTGGGTCGCATGAAATGTACACCCGAGTTTTAGGAAGGTAAAATTATTAAAAGCGTGCCTAAAGTGGCTAGCGCCTTATTAGCTTTGCGGGAAGCCATGAAAATTCGCTAAATGGCATGTCCCGAATTCTTGAAATATTTATTTAAGTATTTAATGAGGGCCTCGAAATTTACGCATTTTGTTCGGCGAGGCGCATCTCACTTTTATTATTTAGAGGCCAAACGTAAAGCGAACTACGATTTTCTATTTATTTTTGTCTCTAAAAGGGCCTAATATTTACATCTATAAATTCGGGTCTCGGGTTCAAGTCCGAATTCAAACAAAAGGGGAAACCCTCCTAATTTGAACCCGCTACCTAACATGAGAACCTAAATTTATATTTGCAAATCAATCCCCATATTCCTAATATAATTTAAAGGATTTTTGATTTCAGCATTTTTGGGCCTTCAAACTTGGCCCAATACAGGTTTAATGCCTAAAATACTACCCAGACGTGGACTTGGCGTAACAAACTTGGGCTTGAACTCTGCTGATCCAACAACCGCCCAACCTTAGGTCTTTGCCAAAGCCCAAACAAGGTGTAATCCAGAAATAGAACTGAGGTGGTGCATTGGTTAATCTGAAGCTTAAATTAAATACAAAGAGGCTGTTGAGCCTTAATCTTTCAATCATTGGCTGGTTTTAGTTTTACTCAATATCAGAACTTCAAGGAACTAAGCATGCCATAATTAACACCTATGTTGAGGTAATGCAGAACCTTCATCTTTTAAAACATAATTCATTGATGTCAACATTAAAACATATATATACCGAACTCCTTAAACAGCCAACTTAAAACATACATATATTGATTTGCAAATTTAAGTAAACTAGCATTCGAAACTAAACTACACTA
>NC_031990.1:49979412-50106277 GCF_001879085.1 Nicotiana attenuata | reverse complement strand
TCGCATATGCGATCGCATAATTGAATGCAGCCTGCCAAAAGGACCGAAAAACGGTTTCAAAACCTGACAGCAAAACTGCCCGGAGTATGCCGACAGGGAATGGGTCCGCATACCTGTTCTAACGGTCGATTAATGCACACTGCAGAACTGCCCCTGCGAAAAATTCCAAGGGGATTATGCGTGGACTATCGCGGCCCACATATTGATTAATGCGATCGCATCGCGGATTTGTGTCGGGGCTCCTAGTTTCTAATTTTCTTACCCGACCCCATGTCGATATATTATATGCTACCCTTCATTTTAGGCCTATTTTGGGATGCATTTAGAGAGAGAGAGAGGGTCCTAGAGGGAGAAGGGGTTCTTCATCAACATTTCTCCTAAGATCTTGCTTAAACCTTGAAGATTTGTCAAGAAAGGCACCTAGGTCTTCTTCCTAAAGGGTAAGGTTCTATAACCCAAGCTCTTAATTACTAGATATAACTAGGATTGACCATTAGAAGGGTAATCCATGAGGATGGGAGCGGATATCTTGCATGCATGAGCTCTTAAAGTTTTTGGTGAGGTCTTGAGCTAAAGATGGGATGAGGGATGGTAGGATCTTTCACAAACAGGTTTTAAAAGCATAATGCACACTTAGTGTTCGAAAATATGCTCAAATGAGCTAGAACTATGATCACCTCTCTAATTTGTGGTTCAGTTTGTCATGTTCCCAAGAGATTGACGTTGCTAAGAGTCTTAGAGTAAAGTAGAACTTAAGGAAAGCTCAATCGAGGTATGTAGGCTAAACTTTCTCTCTCGAAAGTGAATTCCATATTGTTTTTGTAAGTTTAAGTTTGGTTTGTCTACCAAAGTGGTATAGCCTTGAGTCACTTTTTAAAGGAAGGTTAGTATACTAATTGGGTGAGAAGAATTCGATCTGTTATGCTCCTAGCTGCTCTTATGTGTACTAAATGCCTTGATTGAATGTGTCTATTTGTTGATAAACTGTAAAGATGTTTGGAAATGAATCGGACGAGAAGATGTGAAACAAATTATGAAATAAGTCTCGACCCAACTGTTAGGAACTAACTTCCAAAAATATAGAATGGTCTAAAGGTCTTGTGCTTGAACTATGCCCATAAGTGGCTGTTCTAGATATTACTTTGTCTTATAAACACATTCAATGTAATGCTAGTCCTTACACATTCCGATGTTGAAATTGTACAATTGTCATGATGGGAAAAGAATAATTCAAGGATAATTGAGGTGATTGCTTGCTTATAACTCCAATGGGTATTTCAATTGTTGGTTGGCATGTCCCTCTTTGGGAAGAATTCCTTGTATTTGATGTTTCCATTACTAACGAACTCGAAAATATATGATTCCCGAAATATTTGGTACATTTATATTGGTTGATGATCCTTGGAAATAAAGGAGATAAAAATGTGGAAAACTAAAAATGCGGCCTTCGTGCCATGAAAAAGATGAACCTTGTGAAAGGCCCAAAGGGCCAAAGAAATACTGTTATCGAGAGAGATTGAGAACGTTAATAAAAACTATAAAATGTGAAAAATTGAGGTAAGCATAGTTTTATTATGCTATATTTGTATACTTGTATTTATACTACAATTGGTGCAATACCCAATCAAATCAAAAATGTTTTTTTGGGAGTATCATTAGCAAAACCGAGGAAGGGTGGGTCATAAGGCTCATACCTGAAACTACACGTGCCGGTGTAGGGGTGGATCGTGGTTATTCCCCTTAATTGGGATGAACTTGGTAACATTTGTAAATTGTAATGCCAACCCACACGGCATATGTGGGAAGGCATCTTAGCCGATCGGGCCGTGATCGGATGCCATGCCGCACATGGTGGCATTGTGCTGGGAATCAAAACTAGAAATTCAAAACTGGAAATTGTGATTGTGGTATATGTCTACAAAGGGACAACCTAGCCGATCGGGTCGTGATCGGACTCTGTGCTAACAAAGACGGTGGTATAACTCATATCGGTGTTAATGATCTCCCAACCAAAAATTATATATTATTTTCATAAACTAGAAGACTTATATGGTTCAAATGGATGCTTGTATGTTATAGGTTTTGGCTTACTATTTCATGGTTTCTTGCTTGTATGGTTATTCTATTCTGAAAGAGGACTTTTAGCCTTACATACTAGTGCTATTCGACGGTGCTAACGTCCCTTTTTGTCGGGGAGCTGTATCGTTTATTGATACAGGTGGTTCCACAACGAGCGGCATCGGCCAGTGATAGCGGTATTCTCTTCCCAGCAGACCTGGTGAGCTCCACTCCATCCCGAGGTCATGTCATGTATCTTTTGTTCATTTTCTCATCACGTTTTGAGGTATAGCCGGAGCCTTGTTGCCGGCGTTTCCCTATTACTCTTCTATTGTATTTTGAGGCTCCGTAGACTGTTTGTGGGTGATGGTTGATGTTGGGAGTCAAGACTAGAAATGTTAGTATTTGATAAGCATGCTTTTCACTAAGCTTGTAAACTTGTGATATTTTGAAAACTATGAATGAAGTCATTAACGGAAATGAAGTGCAAGTTGCTAATGGAAGATTGCCTAGTGTTTTGATAAAATGGGATCACATTCCCTCTTTATTCATGAACTAGTTTGGGTAGAATGAAATCTAACAAGCTTGCTCAGTCGAGTTTACTCGGTTGAGCGCCGATCACGTTCCACAGTTTTGGGGCGTGACAATGGGCAGCCTTGCGTACATTCCAGTTAGATGTTCAGGCTTTGGCCAATCAACTCGTGAGGTTGGATGTTTTTGAGCCCAGCTGTGTTCTAGCTTGTATAGTCGCTCAATCTTCTTTCTTTGAGCGTATCGGAGGTCGGCAGTATGACGACCGTCATTTGCTTGTCCTTAGGGACACAGTGCGGCACGTTAGTGCCAAGTAGGGTGCTGTTGGAGATGATGGAGTTTTGAGGATGCAGGGTCGTGTTTGTATGACTAATGTGGATGGACTTCGTGAGTTGATTCTTGAGAAGTCCCACAGTTCCGGGTATTCCATTCATCCAGGCGCCGCGAAGATGTATCAGGACTTGCGGCAGCATTATTGGTGGAGGAGAATGAAGAAAAATATAGTTGCATATGTGTCTCGGTGTCTAAATTGTCAACAGGTAAAGTGTGAGCATCAGAGACACGGTGGTTTTCTTCAGAAGTTGGAGATTCCTGAGTGGAAGTGGGAGCGTATCACTATGGATTTCGTAGTTGGACTCCACGGACTCAGAAGAAGTTCGATGCAGTTTGTGTCAGTGTGGACAGGCTGACAAAGTCAGTGCATTTCATTCCTGTGGCAGTTACTTATTCTTTAGAACGGTTGGCAGAGATTTATATCCGCAAGATCGTCCGTCTTCACGATGTGCCTGTGTCTATCATTTTTGATCGAGGTATGTAGTTCATCTCGCTTTTCTAGAGGGCAGTGAAGCGTGAGTTGGGCACGTGGGTGGAGCTGAGCGTAGAATTTCATCCTCAGACGGACGGGCAGTCCAAATGCATTATTTAGATATTAGAGGATATGCTCCACGCTTGTGTTATAGACTTTGGAGGTTTGCGGCATCAGTTCTTGCCGCTAGTAGAGTTTGCCTACAACAACAGTTATCAGTCGAGTATTCAAATGGCTCCCTATGAGGCATTATATAATAGGCGGTGCCGATCACCAGTCGGATAGTTTGAGTCGGGGGAGGCTCGATTGTTTGGTACAGAGTTAGTATAGGATGCCTTGGATAAGATCAAGATTGTTCAGGATCGACTTCGTACAGCTCAGTCCACGCAGAAGAGTTATGCCGACCATATGTTGCATTCGTGGTCGGAGAGAGAGTGCTGCTCCGGGTATCACCCATAAAGGGTGTAACGAGGTTTTGAAAGAAGGGCAAGTTGAGCCCTAGGTATATCGGCATTTTGAGATCCTTGAGCGAGTGCGGGAGGTGGCCTACAAACTTGCATTGCCACCTGGTTTATCAGCAGTCCATCCGATGTTCCATGTGTCCATGCTCCGAAAGTATCACAACGATCCATCCCACGTGTTAGACATCAGCACTGTCCAGCTGGACAAGGATTTGACCTACGAGGAGGAGCCTGTAGCCACTCTAGACCGGCAGGTTCGTCAGTTGAGATTGAAGAGTTATCCTTCAGTTCGAGTGCCGTGGAGAAGTCAGCCTGTTGAGGCAGCTACCTTGGAGTCCGAGTCTGATATGTGGAGTAGATATCCCCACCTTTTCACCAGCTCAGGTACTTTTCTATGTCCGTTCGAGGATGAACGGTTGTTTTAGAGGTGGAGAATGTGATGAATTGATAGGTCATCTTATGAATTTGAACCAAACTCTATGTTTTAAATCCTTTTAAACCTTATTCTATCCTTCTTCGATTTGCGTGCGCAGTCCGGGTATTGACCCGGAAGGCTTATATGCTAAAAATTGATAAAAACAAGAGTTAAATTTCCTCAAAAGTTAATTGTGGTTGACTTCGGCTAACGTTTGGAGTAAATGGACCCGTACCCGTATTTTAATGGTCCCAGTGGGTACGTATTGAAATATGGGGCTTGGGTGTATGCCCGGAATCAAATTCCAAGGTCCCTAGCTTGAGATATGAATTTTTATTGAAAATTAAAAGTCTGAAAAGCTAATGGTTTTTAAGAAATTGTTAATGTTTGGCCTTGTTGATACCGGATCCGTATTTTGGTTCCGAAGCACGGTACATGTCCAATATAATATTTATGACTTGTCTACGAAATTTGGTGAGAAACGGAATTGGTTTGACGTGATTTGGACGTCCGGTTGAGAAATTAGAAGTTTAGGTTTTCTTGAAAATTTCATTCAATTTTTGTACTAAATTCGTAGTTCTTGGTGTTATTTTGGCGATTTGATCACGCAAACAAGTTCGTATGATGTTCTAAGACTTGTGTGCATGTTTGGTTTGGAGCCTCGAGGGTTCGGGTGAGTTTCAGATAGGCTACGGAGTGAAATTAGACTTGGTGAAGTAGCTGGTGCATCAGATTTTTGTTGCAAGGCTCAGACCTTGCAAATGCGAGGTCAATCATCGGATTTGCGACCACTGTTGGGTTTGCATCTGCGATCCACTCATTGCATTTGCGAAGAGTGGTTGGGAAGGCTAGGGTTCGCATTTGCGAACCAAACTTCGCATTTGTAAAGTGGGTGTCGGGTAGGCATTGATCGCAAATGCGATCACTTGATTGCATTTGCGAAGGCAGCAGAGATATGATGAGTTCGCATTTGCGAAGATTTTCTCGCATATGCGGGCTTCGCATTTGCTAAGCCCAGGTCGCATTTGCGACATCTGCAGCTGTGTAAAAGTGACTTAGACGGGATTTTTCTCCCATTCTTCAAATTTCAAAACCTAAAACACAAGAGGCAATTTTCCAAAGAACTTTTCTTCCCCAAATCATAGGTAAGTGATTCGAAACTAGTTTCTTTCAATCTTTCACTACATTTTTTCAAGATTTTAACCTAGAATCTAAGGTTTTCATAGTGAAATTGGGGATTTTTGGGTAGAATCTAGGGATTTCGATAATTGGGGATTTAGACCTCAAATTGAGGTCGGATTCCAAAACCAATTATATATCCGAGCTCGAGGATGAATGGGTAATCGGGTTTTGGTCCGAATTTCGGGTTTGTACCAAGCGGGCCCGGGTGTTGACTTTTTAAAAAAATGGCCTAAATTGAATCTTTTATAATCGTGGGTAGTTCCTAAGGCTTAAATTGAATCGTTTGGTTGGTAATTCACTAGATTCCATTGGTCTGGAGGCTTGTTTGAAGGGAAAAGCTGTGGTTGTTCTTTGAGTTTGGCCGTTGGAGCGAGGTAAGTATCGTGGTTAACCTTGGCTAGAGGGATTAGGTCTTATTTTCCTATTTGTTACGTGTTTGAATATTGAGTACAACGTATAGGTGAGGTGACGAGTACCTATGTGTTGTTGTCGAGTCATAGCATGCGAGCGAGTCTTATTCATGAAATTGTAGCTTTTCGTGATCATATTATTCATGCTTAGACTAGTTTATCGTTATGTTGATCGTTCTTATCATATTTACGGATTTGGTATTGGTTGAGTATTGATTCAATGTTGAGGTTGGTATTGTGGAACCGAATGTTGAAGTAAGACTTGTTCTTGATATTTCTATCTCCCTGGTGTTATTGTTCCTTGTTTTAGTGGGAGAGAGTGTTAATGCACGAAGGGTGATGTCGTGCCATGTTTGTGAGTGTTAATGCACGAAGGGTGATGCCGTGCCATATTTCTGAGTGTTAATGCAAGAAGGGTGATAACGTGCCATATTATGAGTGTTGATGCACGAAGGGTGATGCTGTGCCATGTTATGAGAGAGTTAATGCACGATGGGTGATGCCGTGCCGTTTCTATTTGTTTCGTATGGTGAGGTTGAGAGTAAAAGTACGAAGGGTGATGTCGTACAGTTTCCTTCACCGTGTTTACTTGTTTCTATCTGTTTAAGGCATATCGGTTGATCAAGTCCTTATCACTGCTTTGATTCTTTACCTTGTGATTCCCTCAGCATATCCCCCTCCCAATATTACTTGTCTTGTTTCCTTTATTGCTGTTATTGGTATATATCTTGTTGTACTGCACATGTTGGTTTTATGGGTTTCTTGTCTTAGCCTCGTCACTACTTCGCCATGTTTAGGCTCAACACTTACCAGTACATGGGGTTGGTTGTACTGATACAGCACTCTGCACTTTTTGTGCAGATTTTGGTACCGGACCGAGTTGATCCTGAGTTTAGCTGCTAGCTTCATCTGATCGGAGACCCAAGGTAGTCATGTTGGCATCTGCAGGCCCTGGCTCCCCCTTCTATACATTCTCTTTACTATTTCATTTGCATAGAAAATATTTGTATTTCCTTAAGACAAATTACTTGTAGTTAAATCTTAAATGTTCGTGAATTGTGACTCCATATTCTGGGTAGTTGTGTATAAATATTAAGATTGTTATGGATTTTCGCACTCTTTATAACTTGTTATGGCTTAATTGTTGTTAAACACTGAAAGGTTTATGAATTTAGCTTAACGATCTCTAATGTTGGCTAGCCTAGCAAGTGAAATGTTAGGCGCCATCACGGTCCCGACGGTAGGAATTCCGGGTTGTGACAATGTAACATTATTTGGTAGGCTTTACTCAAATGTTGTCCGGCTTTAGGATAGATTGATTAAACATGGGAGAGAGAAAGAGAAAATTTTCTCCAAATTTTCATAAAGTACCCATTCTTTTTAATAAAATTTTGAAGGGTTCTAATGTGTAAAATCACAATATTCAAAATGATTTTTTTATTTATTTAAACCGAACTACGCAGGTTTGATTCTCACCGAATGTGAGATACATAGGAAACCTTCATCGGGTTCAACCACTTTTTTTTAAAAGAAAAAACATAAAAAAAAGTGTCTATGAATTATTATTTTTTCAAATAATAATAATAATAATAGTCACTTTGTCAGTTTTATCTCTTTTGACTAGTTATACCCTTGCGTTCGCTCCTTTTGTCAAAATAGCCTTGAAATCTTCCTAGGAAATGCGAGATGGTCGTTTTAACAAAAGAGGGCAGTTTTTTTTTATGTTCACTTATTTAAACGAAAAATATCATTTTGACTTTTGAGCCTTTTATTTCTCATGATTATTATAACAATTTAATTTTTTTTAGTCCCACAGTTTGGCTTTTATTTTTTATTTTTATAGAGTCAAAACCCGAGAAATCAGAATTTTTGTATGTCAATAATATATTTGATTAAAACCTAACCCCGTGTCTGGGTAAACAGGTGCACCATGAGTGGCGAAAGAGGTAAGTCTAAAAAGAGGCCCATATCAGAAGGGATACCAAATTTTCTTATTGTAAATCAGATACCACAATTGTTGTGGGATAGGTGGAGAGATTTTAAGGAATATGAGCTAAACCAGATAAAGAAATACTTGGGACATTTGGTTCACATGATTACGATCAACCTAGGAGGGATGTGATCGAAGCTTTGATTCCGCACTGGAATCCTGTAAACAATGTGTTCTGTTTTACCGACTGTGAAATGACTCCAACCTTGGAGGAAATTGTGCATTTCCAGGGGTGGGGCCGCAATCTTCGCCGCCAAAGGCCCATAGTACCAAAAAATGTGAATGAGGGTAAGTTTTTGAAACTCTTGAACATCAATTACGGACAATATGAAGGTCTAGGAGGCAAGTGGCTTAAGTTGGGATTTATGTTTCACTTGTATGGCCTAGAATGCAATTTCGAAAGGAATGTGGGAAAATTGAAATCAAAGAAAAATAATGAAACATGGAAGTTTCATGGAAGGTTTGCATTTATGGTGGCTTTTTTGGGGCGTGTAGTTTTCCCGGAAAGGGAAGGACGCATTGACATCCGCTTGGCAGGTGTAGTTGAGGCTCTGACCTCAGAAGGGGATGATTGTACTTTTGTCCCTATGATTCTTTTTTGCATTTTTCATGCTTTAATTATATGTAAATTGGGTGCATGAAACTTTGATGGCTGTAACATTTTGTTACAGATATGGTTTTTGGAGCATTTTTATCGTCATCCTACGATCACTAATTTTAGTGAGTTATGGCCCAATCATACTTATGATCAGCAGAAAAGAATTGACAAATGTGACTTACTGGAAGGGATTGATCCCTGGAAAGAACTACTTCTTGCTCTGCCCGCCAAACGGATCACTTCGAACTAGGATTGGTTTTCCTCTAAAGAGGTCATTTGTCAGTCTGCATACCATTCTTATTTGGTACTCATAGGATTGGATGGTGTTCAGCCCTATGCTCCACTGCGGGTAATGCACCAATATGCACGACCACAGGAGGTGCCACCAACACGAGATATGAGCAAGTTCTGTTATGATTTTGGTAAAGATCAGCCTCTTGACGAAGAAGAAATTATGAAACTTTGGTATGCAAGTAACGTCTTAGAGTTGAATGAGATGGTAGAAGACCGAGATCGTGGAAAGGTGATCCCTGAATATATTACATGGTTTCATGACTCTTCGTCGTTTAGAGATGGGCCTGAGGGGTCCAACAGGAGGAGAAATGATCAAAGAACTATAGAAAGGCCAAAAGAGGAAGTTGAGCATGCTCGAATGACCATAGCCAAACAAGAAGCCCAGCAGCAAGCCGGAGTCGCTCAGATTCGTTTAAATATTGGAAAAGATTATCAATCTGCCTTACATGTCATGGATAAAGATCTAAAGCATGCTAAAAATGAGGCGGCCCGCTTAGAAGAAGAACTAAATAACACGATTGGTTTTGTCAGAAGAGTTGAGGCGGAAAAAAATGCTTAAATACATAAGTTGCAAGAAGACTTGAGTATCAGTGAATAGGACGCGCACCAAACTATTGAAGTTTGATCAGTAGAAAGAGCAGTTTGAAAGAGAAAGGGCCCATTGGATACGCTCATCAGCTTCATGAATAATTAAAAGAAATAAAAAGGCAGAAGAGGGGTCATCAGCATGCAAATTTTGAGGCAGAGCGACGTCAGTGGATGATTGAGAGAGGTGTTCTACACCATTGTATTGAAGAATATGAGGGACGGGAGGCTCAAATGGGGCACGCCCTCAACACTACCCAGATGTGATCGCAGAATTGTCACGTGAATATGGGGCAAGCTATAGAGAAAGTACTTCGATTGGCAGAGAAAGCGGCATATATTCATGATGATCATCGTCATCTGAACAATGAGAAATTTGGTCAACATGCACGTGCCCTCGTTCCACAGTTACCGGCGGTGTTTCAGGATTTGTACGAGACTTTGGGGGGAGAGTGGAGGCCTAGGTATGCAGACCATTGATGATATCAGCTTATGTAAGAAGACCATTGGAGATTAAATTTTTAGTGCAGTCAATTAATTTTTAGTTTCATTTTCATTTGTCTCATTTTTAATATTTGTGTTTGAAGTCTTTTATTCCTATCAAAGTTTGTTTTATTCTAGTCATATTTATGTCTTTAGAGTCAGTTGAGTTAGTTTCTATATATTTTCCCTTTCTCTCATTGTATTTATAAATAAAAAATTGATTGAAAATAAATGAAAAATATTTTATTTTATTTTATTTTATAAAATATTAAAAAAAATCATACAAAATTGATATTATTTCCCCTTAAACTACGTAATGGTCTGATTCATGCGGCGTTGATACGTATGAAATTCTAATCGGATGCGATCATAGCCATAATTAATTTGAGGAAAAAAATAGAAAAAAAAGAAGAAAAAAGAAGAAAAGATTGAGAAAAAAGAGCGTTAAATTCAAGAGGAAATAAACCAAGAAGCCGGGATGAAGCATGAAGCCTTCCAAGCTCATTTTAGAAATTAAAATGGCATTAGGTGCATGACATACAATGTGTGATTAATATCTGTAAAATGCCTAACTCTAACACGTTTGTTGTTTGTCATTTTAAAGATAATATTAAACAGAGGTGGTTGGTTTGTGGTTTAAACTGGCGACTCACCCTTACAACACGAGATCAAAAAGAAAAAGTAGAATGATAAACAAAAGTGAGAATGAGTTAGATAATGATGATGTCCATGGACAATTGGTCGAACAAGGTTCGGGACTAATTGAAGAAGTAAGATTGTTGAAGCAACAATTGGCAGAGATGTACCAATCCTGGATGAATGGACAGGCACCGCCCCTACTACCCATAGGGCCTTCGGATAATCTTCATAATGTGTCAGTTGCAACTCAAGTGCCCATCTCCATAACAAGTAACCCATTGTACCAACTTGGATTCAGTCCGAGCATTAACCTTCCTGCTATCTCCAGTACCTCAATTCCATGCCCTCCAGCCGTACCCCTCAAAAATGACCCACCTACTGTACCCGTTGTCCATACTTTCACTATCCCTCAACTGGATCTTGCTCAAAAGTCCAAAAATGAACCACAACTTAAGGCTTTCAAGGTTCCAAATTCATACAAGCATACTCCTTAGAATGTGTTCCTAATTGAGATTGAAAAGCCCGACAAGAATATAGAACAAGAGGAAATGACCAGAAAAATAAAGTGCTTGGAACAAACCATGAGAAACATATAGGGTTTGGGAGGCTACAAAAGTGTTTCATTTAATGATCTATGCATGTTCCCCCATGTTCATTTGCCACCCGGCTTCAAGACCCCCAAGTTTGACAAGTACGATGGGCATGGTGATCCCGTCGCCCATTTGAAGAGGTATTGTAACCAATTAAGGGGAGCATGAGCCAAAGAAGAATTACTCATGGCTTATTTTGAGGAAAGTTCAGAGTGGTTCATAGATCATAACATCTCTCACTGGCACGTTTGGAACGACATGGCTCAAACAGTTTTAGTACAATATTGATATAGTGCCAGACCGCTCCTCTCTCGTCAGCATAAATAAGAAACCAATAGAAAGCTTCAGAGAATATGCAATCAAGTGGAGAGAGAAAGATGCTAGGGTCAAACCACCAATGAAAGAGGCATAAATGATTGACTATTTTCTCCAAGCTCAGAATCCTGATTACCTCCATTACATGTTGGCCGCCATTGGTAAACCTTTCACTGAGGAGATTAAGATCGGTGAAATAGTTGAGAATGGCATGAAGTTGGGCAAAATTCTGAGTCAGGCAGCCCTTAAGCCGATCGCACAAGCAGTTCAAAGCGGGTCAGGCAGCTTCGTAAATCGGAAAAAGAAGGAGGAAGGTTCCATGATGGAATCTGGGATCGAGGTAGTTCAAAGAGGATTAGTTCCTTCTTGTGTGCAATTCCAACAAGGACAATCCAATTCTCCTAAACATTACTATCCGCCTTAGGAACCCCGATACTCAGTTCCCCCGCAACAATACACAGTGTTTAATGCTCAAGCTTATGCCAGGCCTCTCAATCGCCTACAATGGCGGGCACCAATTCCACAAGGCTCTCGTCAACTCCAGCCAAATTTTCGGGCGCCATATAATCCTCGTCCCCAATAGGAATATGTGAGAAAAATGGAGCCAAAGAAAGAGTCACCCCAATTGGAGAATCATATACAAGCCTATTTCGAAATTGATGTAGTTGTAGTTGATTGAACCTATCATGCCGCGTTATGTGAATGCAAATTCAAAAGGCTTTGACTCAAATGCAAAATGTGAGTATCACTCTAACACCCAAGGTCATGGTACCAAAAATTGTTGGACGTTAAAGAAAGCCATTAAAGATTTGATTGAAGCAAAGGAAATTGTGGTGACAAACAATGAGGATACTCCTAATATCACAAACAATCCGCTCCCAACTCATAATAATTCACATTTTGTTGGGATGATTTGGGATGATCGGGATTATAAGTAGTCTGGCAAGATAGAGATGGTTGTTGGAACCATTGGGAAAGAACCAAAAGTGATAGTAAGCCCGCCGCAATTGGCACCGTTGATTTTAAAAGGTGCGAGTTCTAACTTGAACTTGGTAGATTTGGGAAAAACGATTCTCTATGTCCTTGGAAGCACAAAAAAGGTTGAGGTTCAATTGTGTGAGCCAAAAATTACATCCCTTGGGCATTCAAAAGAACGTTCCGAATAATGGTTTGAGAAATATAACAGAGCCAGTAGTGATCCAACCTGTTGCACAACTCCCATTGACCAACACATAAGCTAGTCCCTGGAACTATAACAACACTGTCATGACATACAAAGGAAAAGAGATAGTTGAAGAAACAGATGAAATGAGGGGTTCGACATGCTCTGGAAGGTGCTACTCACCAGAGGAATTGACAAAAGCTAAGCAAGTCAGGGAAAGTTACTTACCAGTGAAAGAACCAGTTGCAGAAAGAGAAGCGGAGGAATTCCTTAAGATGATGAAAATGCAAGACTACTCAATCATTGACCAACTAAGGAAAGCCCCTAATCAGATATTATTGTTATCTCTACTTTTTCACTCGAAAGAGCATCGCCATGTGTTGATCAAAAATCTGAACGAGGCATAAGTCTCAGAAAAGACAACGCTGAATCAGCTAGAAAAAATGGCTAAAAGATTCTTTGAAGTAAGTAGAATTACTTTCAGCGATGATGATTTGCCTGACGAAGGGGCTGGGCACAATAGAGCTTTGCATATTATGGTCAAATATGAAGGGCACTACGTAAAACAAGTCATGATTGACGGAGGATGAAGTGTAGATGTATGCCCTCTTTCTACTCTTAATCACTTGAACATTAACACTAACAGAATTCAGACTACTAATGTCAGCATCAGAGGTTTTGATGGTTCAAGAAGAGACACTATTGGGAAATCGAACTCACCATGACAATGGGCTCGGTTGATTTTAACATTGTCTTTCAAGTGCTGGATATTGAGACTTCCTATAATTTTCTTCTGGGAAGGCCGTGGATCCATATGGATAGAACTGTACCATCCACCCTACATCAAATGGTCAAATTCAAGTATGACACACAAGAACTTACTGTTCATGGGGAGGACGACTCATCCGTCTATAAAGACCCGTGCACTCCATGTATCGAGGCCAAAGAAGGATGTGAATCCATCATATATCAAGCATTTGAGGTGATTGAGGTGGACCAAGTGGAAGAAGGAAAACCAATTCTGCATCCCCGTCTTTCAGCCACATATATGATGGTAGCTTCGCTGATGTTGAGGAACAGCTATGAACTAGGAAAAGGATTAGGATCCTCTCTGTAGGGAATTGTGAACCCCATTGCTCCCTTTTTAAAGAATGATACCTATGGCTTGGGTGTTAAACCAACATCAGCTGACATAGACAGAGCCAAGGACCACAAAAAGAATGGTTAGAATTTCTCCAAACCAATCCCTCACATTGCCTACTCTTTTGTCAAGCCACAATTTGAAGAAGTCTGTTAGAAACTGTGAGTCCACCAGAATGTATAGAGAACCGGGTTCTCTATATTTTTCTCTGAAAATACTGATGAACCAAACTGTATAGTGATCTGGTCCTATATCAGTTTGGTACACTGCTAAGTTTGTGTGAAACCACCAAATAGTAGAGTACATGGTCCTTTATCAGGTTCTGCTGTGAATGCTAGTAAAGCTGAATGTAAATAAGGCAGAGGATTTTTACGTGGAAAAATCCCACACAAGGGGATTAAAAAACCACGACCTACACCTGTAGGCTTTTACCTTCACTAACTTGCAATCTCCCTATTACAAGCCAATTTACAATAACCCTATTACAAAGACTTCAACTAACTTGTGATGCTCTCATCACAAGCCACTCTATAACTATGCTAGTTACAAAGAATTTGACTAACTTGTGGTATTTCCACCACAAGCCACTTTGTCACACTACGGTTACAAAGGCTTTGACTAACTTGTGATGTTTTCACCACAAGCCACATTGTCACACTACGGTTACAAAGGCTTTTGCTTATGACTCAACCTAGCCACAACATAAACTCAGGGAGTTTACGGATTTACAAATGATTCCTAATAAACGCTTCTAAGAAAGCCGGATAGGAGTTACAATGAAGAACACATAACAAAGACTCAACAACCTTATGGACTTTAGATATCATCAATCTTGGATCAGGTCCTTGAGGTTGCAGTAGCTTTGTTCTTGAGAGAGGTTCTTGAGCACTTGAGAGAATTTTTCTTTTTGTATTTGCAAGTGTTGAACCTGAATCTTATGCCTTGCATAAGGTTTATACTACACAAGACATCCTTAGTGATGTCCAATCTCAATGGGAAGTGACTGCTGCACTGTCTGCTGCACTGTTGCAGGCAGTCACTTTCTGCAATTGCTTTCCAGCTGTAGTTGACTTGTACTTCTGTCAGAGAACCCTAAGGGACCAGGTCCTTTTGTGTTCCTCTATGTACAGTTGCGGACAGTCACTCTCTTCAGTTGTGTTCCAGCTTTATAGTTTACTTGTACTTTTGTTAGGGGAGCACCGAAGGATCAGGTTCCTGATCTGGTACTTGTGCACACTGCCCAGATTGTCTTGAGTTGAGTAACTTGAATGATGTTTTGTATAAACTCATTGTACTTTAGTTGATCAGAGAATGAGTGGGCGCTGGGAACAGTGCAGCGCGGCAGAATCTTCGTTTCTAGCTGTGTCCAATTGACTTTGTACTGCCGTGAGGAACCAACAAGATTATCAGGTCCTTGTCTGGGTCCCTACCTCCTGAAGCTGGAGCAAGTTCACATTTGGCTGGAATCTGTTAGATGCAATGTAATCCAAGTGAGTCAGGTTCCCTATCTGGTTCATGACATTAAGTTTGTTAGGTCATCAAAACACAAGGCAAAGATATTGAAAAGCTATCAATTTCCCCCTTTATGATGATGACAAACTTAGCATTGAAAACGAGGAGTTAGAGTTCAGAGAACCAGATTGAATAACAGGAGACCACATGTTCCCCTTGACTTTATGCCCTTACTTATACATGTTTCCCCATATGTTCCCCCTGACTCTTTTATCTGGTTCCATACAGAAAGTTTGTTAGATCATCAAAAGATAGATTAAGAGACCTTAAACCCATCAATTTCCCCCTTTTTGATGATGACAAACTTTTAACATTGATGACTATATGACTTAACCAGATAAGGTACCAGCAACTACATATGTTCCCCTTGACTCTATTCTTCCTCCTGACATATGTCTGCATATGTTCCCCCTGACTCTATTCTTCCCCCTTTTGGCATCAACAAAAAGACACAGTCAGACAAAAGGCATAAAGAAGTCCAACAAAGCTAACTCATGCCACATATGTGCACACAATCATGATAGAAAAGAGAAGCAAAAGGGAAAACATGCTTTGTACAAGCAAAAGAAGAGTTGTTTTATTGATAAAAAGTTGATGGTTTCAACAGGAGCAGCACGGTGAAATCCAACATGCCATCACAAAAATACAAACAAAAAGAGAAACAACAGCCACAAAATCATCAGAGCAAAAGATAACTGGCCACTGAGAAGATCCTAGGGGGCACTGGAAGAGGGAAGCCGGGAAGAGGAGGCAGCAATGGTTTTGAGAGCTAGGTCAATGCGGGTAGTCAAGCAGACAACTGTTAGTCAAGCAGACAACTGTTAGTCAAGCAGTTTCTCCCATAGGTTCTCCACTAGTTGCCTAAGTCCAGAACTTGTCTCATACCTGCCATCTCCTAGATTGTCGGGCAAGCGAGCGACCCACAAGACGTTTTCTAAGTTAACTCTCCTGCCCAAGGCCACTGTCACTTAGAATGGTCTTCATTGAACCAGGTCCTCCCATAGTTTCCCACTTTTTTTCTAGATATTTCAATAAACTTCCCATTCCTGCTTGCAACAGCCACAATGTCACCCTCAAACAAATCTTTCTCAGCCAAAACCTTTTGTAGATCTTTCCACTAAGGAACGAGGTTCCTCAATAGCATCTTTATCAACCTCAACCACTGGAATGTGTTTATCAGCCATAGCTTCCCCCTATCTCATCAACCTCTTCCCTTTTTTTTAAATACTCTGCTTACTCTTCTGCAAGGCAGACTCAAAAGCCTCTATCTTCTACAACCACCTGGTTTGTTTCAGCTAAAAGAGAATCAGGTTCTTCAACAGATTTTTCTATGACGGTATCATGAACCGAAGACTCAAAAAGCACCAGAGTTCTTTCATCCCCTAAGAATGGAGTTTCTTCCCCCTGAGATTCAGGAACAGAGGAGAAGTAGGGTTTGCAACACATGGAAGTGAGACTGGAGATGAGGTGACTGGAGATGTGGAGGAAACCGGTATGGGTACAGTAGTATCAGCGATAGTGAAGAAGTGAGTTTCCGATGGGTGTTAAGGGAGGAGGAGATATGGGAGTTATGTTGATAGCAAGAGAAAAAGACGATTATTTGTTGGCCATGGTGAGAGAAGTGGTAGAGAGTTCTGGAGGAAAAATTAAAGTGATGCAGAGGGAGACAATGGTTTAGAAATGCTGGTCTGAAAAGTCGGATGATGTGGCAGTTGAATTAATTTTGCTATCCTTTTTCTTTGAACAAGCATGCGAAAATCACATTACTACTAACCTGTGGTGCAGGAACCAGGTTCCTGACTTGTTGTTGTAAAAGGGTTTTTGCAGCTCTCCTTCGAAGTTCAACATTGTACCTTTAGCTTCTATGATCATCATGCGTGTTTACCTGCAACAGTATAAATGTGAGTTAGGCCTAGTCAGAAAACACTTTAGCCAATTTTACCTTAGTGTGACTATCATAGTCATGTCAGTAGAACCAGGTTCTCAGGTAGGTTTATGTAGTCCCAGCGCCATCTTCTTTCTCAAAAGTGTTCCCTGCTCAGAGCTTTGGTGAAGATATCTGCAATTTGATCTTCTGTGCAACAAAATCTTATACAAATAAGACCCTTTTCCACATAGTTCCTGAGAAAATGGTGTCTGGCATCAATGTGCTCGGTATTCTTGTGTTGAACCGGGTTCTTTGCCATGTTGAGAGCACTGGTGTTGACACATAGAAGCGGTACCCAATCAATGTATACACCATAATCTTCCAATTGTTGAGTGATCCACAGTGAATGAGCACATTACGAGGAAGCTGCAACATATTCTGAAGGATAGTACAGAACCAGGTTCTGTGTGCCCTTAAAATATCTCATAATTCTCTTAGCAGCCTTCAGATGAGATTCCTTAGAGTTTGATTGGAACCTTGCACATAATCTTACACCAAATACAATGTCTGGCCTGCTGGCAGTAAGGTAGAGTAGAGATCCAATGATTCCCATGCTTCCATGTCAAATCTTTTCAAGAGTTCTTTGATGCATTTCTGCTAACTGATACACGTTCCCTTTATGGACTGCTTCACTTGAAGACCCAGGAAGAGATTCAATTCCCCCTATCATACTCATTTGAAACTCACTTCCCATGAGTTTAACAGATTTTTCACATAATGAGTTAGTTGTAGATCCAAATATGATGTCATCCACATAAATCTGATCAACGAGCAGGTTCCTTCCCCGTTTCTTCAAAGACAATGTATTGTCAATCTTTCCTCTTGTGAAGCCATTTTCCACGAGAAACTGGATAGTCTCTCGTACCATGATCTAGGGGCATGCTTCAATCTGTACAGTGCCTTATCCAATTTGAATACATGTTCAGGATGTACATGACGTTCAAAAGCCTGGAGGTAGCTTGATATAGACTTCTTCTTTGAGAAAACCATTCAGGAAGGCACTCTTCACATCCATTTGGAATAAGGTGAATTCCATATGTGAAGCAAAGGCAATGTGGATCCTAATAGCTTCCATGCGAGCTACTGGGCCAAAAGTCTCATCATAATCGATCCCTTCCTCCTGATTGAATCCTTGGACAGCAAGCCTTGCTTTGTTCCTTGTAGCATTTCCATGTTCATCCAGCTCATTCCTGAATACCCACCTGGTTCCTATGATGGTTCTGTCTGAGGGTCTAGGTACCAGGTGCCATACCTTGTTTCTTTCAAATTGATGCAGTTCCTCTTGCATTTTAGTGCTCCAGTCTGCATCCTACAAGGCTTCCTTGATATTTTTGGGTTTTATTTGGGATAGAAATGCTGAGAAGGCTAGGGAATTTCTGGTTTTTGATCTTGTCTGAACTCCAGAATCAAGGGGCTGATTATATTATCAAGTGAATGGGAGCTTTTGTGTTTCCAATTTGGTACTGAAGTTTGATTGGTAGAGAAACTGGGTAAGTTAAATGGATTTCCCTGCACTCCTTTTTCTGTTACTTGGAGAGTGCCTTGCACTGCATCTCCAACTCTTTCTTCACCTTCAGGGGTAGTAATGGAAGTACCAGGTTCCTCTTGAGAAGTAGAAGAGGATGTCGCATTGTCTATCACCTGTCTCATTCATCTTACTCATCAAATCAGCCTTCCTATTTGAAACTCTAGATATTTCCCAGGGACCAAAAGTGGTTCATTATCTTAATCATCACTGTTTCCTCCTAATTAGAGGACGATGTCTCGTTGAATAGCACATGAACACTTCTTTCCACATAGTGTGCCATTTTGTTGTAGACTTTGTGGGCTTCGCTTTGAGGGGAGTATCCCAGAAGGATTCCTTCATCGCCTTTTGCATCAAACTTCCCAAGCTGATCCTTCCCGTTGTTGAGAACATAGCATTTTCATCCAAAGGTTCTTAGATGAGTTATCTTTGGTTTTCTTCCATTGAGCAACTCATAGGGGGTTTTGTTCAGGAGAGGTCTGATCATGCACCTCTTTTCACTCCTGCTCAGTATTCCCATAGGAATTGCATGCTCCGTGTTCTTTGAGCTTTGAATTTGACAGACCATGGACCAATTCTTTCTTCATCAATATATCCAGAAGTGAGAAACTTGTATCCCCCCAATCCTTTATGCCATGTCTTCGAATCATTATCAACTGCATTCAAGCAGCTCATATCACCAGCTTAGACCCAAACTTCTACCTTGTTTTCTTCCCCATACCTAGAATGTACCCCTTCTTTCCATTTTCCAAGGGTACATCCCTTCCTTGCAGGGCTTTCAGCGAGAGAAAATCCATGGTATTTCCAGTCATGTGCTTTGAGCATCTACTGTCCATGATCCATTGCAGCCCGCTTCCTCCCACCGTTCCCTGCACATCTAAATTATGGGTTAGATTTAGGAACCCAAACTAGTTTGGGTCCCTTGTTATGATAGAAGGGATGGATAAGGGCTTTTCTAGTCCATGCAGGGAACATTGGTTTCTTGCGAGCGGTACCTGGTCCCCAATTAGTAGTCACTTTGTCAGTAAGCACTTTGTTTTTCTGAACTGATTGAGCCCTGGCCTGGCAATTTTCTTTGAAGTGCCCATTGTTCCCACAGTGGATACACAGCGCCAGTTATCAGGAACTGTGACGTACTTGCTATGAGGGTTGTAAGGAGTTTTCTCCTTTTGGAACTCGATTCCTTGCCTGTTTCCACTATTGTTGAAGTACATGGCAGTGACAGCATCTGAGGACCAGGTCCACTTGAGAGATTTCTCAAGATCACTTTTTACTCTCTTCAATTCAGCTTGAAGCTGCATATTTTTCTCGAGTTCACCACATATCCTAGTTCTAGCAGCTTTCAACTCATTTTCAAGCCTAATGTGTTCCTCACTGGCTATCTCCTTTCCTTTTCCAGAATTTTTAGGTTTTAAGTTAGTCTGAGGTTTCACTATTGTTTCCCTTAGGTCTGTAGTTTCTGCCAAAAGATCATTCTTTCCTTTTCTGAAAATTGTCATTGGTTTTCTTATGGTCAGGAACTACAGCCACTAAGTTGTCTCTAGTTTGTTCAGATTCTGCTAATTCTAAGGTCAAAGAATCCCTATCCTCCACAAGACTATGAAAGGCATTGATTAATACATTAGCTAAAGACATGAGTTTTCTTGGAGAATAGGATTTCAGATTTCTTTGAACATCCCTGAAATTTACCTCTTTGTTGTGATCGTCTTCATCATCATCTGATTGATTCATTAAAGCAAAAGTTGAGTCATATTCATTTTCCTCGCCTTCACTTGCCTTCATGGAGCTATCACCAGCATCAGTATTATCTTCAGACTCACCAAAAGCAAAAGCCTGTTTCACCACATTGTCAGCTGATCTTTTTCTCTTGAAGTTCTTGGAGAATTCTTGCTTCAAGAGAGGACAATTTTTCATGAAGTGTCCAGCCTTTCCACACTTGTAACAAAGATATTTGTTCTTTGATCTGTTAGAACTGTCCCTTTTTAGCACTTCTCCATTCCTTCTGACCATCTTCTGAAACCTTTTGGTTAAGTAAGCCATGTCACTGTCTTCCTCACTCGAATCATTGTTAACAGCTTTGAGTACCCGGTACTTTTTCTTCTTTGGTTTTCTCCTTTCAAGAGTTGGTGGAGCAGCCATGAGGATCCTTCCTAGGTGTTAGCCTGATAGGAAGAACCTGCTCTGATACCACTTGGTACAGTGCTAAGTTTGTGTGAGTCCACCAATTAGTAGAGTACCTGGTCCTTTATGGGGTTCTGCTGTGAATGCTAGTAAAGTTGTATGTAAATAAGGCAGAGGATTTTTACGTGGAAAAATCCCACACAAGGGGATCAAAAAACCACGACCTACACCTGTAGGCTTTTAACTTCACTAACTTGCAATCTCCCTATTACAAGCCACTTTACAATAACCCTATTCCAAAGACTTCAACTAACTTGTGATGCTCTCATCACAAGACACTCTATAACTATCCTAGTTACAAATAATTTGACTAACTTGTGGTATTTCCACCACAAGCCACTTTGTCACACTACGGTTACAAAGGCTTTGACTAACTTGTGATGTTTCCACCACAAGACACTTTGTCACACTACGGTTACAAAGGCTTTGACTAACTTGTGATGTTTCCACCACAAGCCACTTTGTCACACTACAGTTACAAAGGCTTTTGCTTATGACTCAACCTAGCCACACCATAAACTCAGGGAATTTACGAATTTACAAAGGATTCCTAATGAACGCTTCTAAGAAAGCCGGATAGGAGTTATAATGAAGAACACATAACAAAGACTCAACAACCCTAAGGACTTAAGATATCATCAATCTTGGATCAGGTCCTTGAGGTTGCAGCAGCTTTGTTCTTGAGAGAGGTTCTTGAGCACTTGAGAGAATTTTTGTTTTTGTATTTGCAAGTGTTGAACCTGAATCTTGTACCTTGCATGAGGTTTATACTAAACAAGACATTACCTTAGTGATGTCAATTCACAATGGTGATGTCCAATCTCAATGGAAAGTGACTGCTGCACTGTTGCAGGCAGTCACTTTTTGCAGTTGCTTTCCAGATGTAGTTGACTTTACTTCTGTCAGAGAACCCTAAGGGACCAGGTCCCTATTGTGTTCCTCTTTGTATAGTTGCGGACAGTCACTTTCTGCAGTTGCTTCCAGTTGTAGTTGACTTGTACTTCTGTCAGGGGAGCACCAAGGGATCAGGTTCCTAATCTGGTTTTTGTGCACTCTGCCCAGATTGTCTTGAGTTGAGTAACTTGAATGATGTTTTGTATAAACTCATTGTAGGTACACCTTGATCACATCACTTGAAGTGATGTGAGCACTTTAGTTGGTCAGAGAATGAGTAGGCGCTGGAAACAGTGCAGTGCGGCAGAATCTTCGTTTCCAGTTGTGTCCAATTGACTTTGTACTGCCGTGAGGAACCCACAAGAGTATCAGGTCCTTGTTTGGGTTCCTACCTCCTGAAGCTGTAGCAAGTTCACATTTGGCTGGAATCCGTTGGATGCAGTGTAATCCAAGTGAGTCAGGTTCCCTATCTGGTTCTTGACATTAAGTTTGTTAGATCATCAAACACAAGGCAAAGATATTGAATACCTATCAGTGCGGTTACACCAGATGCTCAGCCGTTTCAGCTCTTCCTCAACTCCCTTTTTCGATCCGTTAACCACCCGAGGCCCCCGGGACCCCATCCAATCACACCAACCGGTCTCAAAGCACATTACGGACTTGCTCGAGGCCTCAAATCATATCAAACAACGCTAAAATCATGAATCACACCCCAGTTCGAATTTTATGGACTTTAGAACTTCAACCTTCTACATTCAATGCCGAAACCTATCAAAACACGTCCGATTGACCTCATATTTTGCACACAAGTCATATTCGACATTACGGACCTATTCCAACTTCTGGAATAGGAATTCGAACCCGATATCAAAAAGTCCACTTCCGGTCAAACTTCTCAAAAACCTTCAAATTTCTATCTTTAGCCAAATGGCTCCAAAAAATGACCTACAGACCTTCGAATTCACTTCGGATCGCGCTCCCAATACTGGAATCACCATAAGGAGCTATTCCCAGACTCGGAATCCCAAACAGACGTTGATAACACTGAAATGCACTTCAATCCAAACTTATGAAATTCCTCCAAAAATGCTAACTTCCACAATAGGTGCCGAAACGTTCCTGGGTCTTCCAAAACCCGATCCGGACATACGCTCAAGTCCGAGATCATCATACGAACCTGCTGGAACCTTTGAATCCCGATTCCGAGGTCGTTTACTCAAAAATCCAATCTTAGTCAATTCTTTCAACTTAAAGCTTCCGAAATGAGAATTCTCTTTCCAAATCAACTCTGAACTTCCCGGAATTCAATTCCGACCATGCGTACAAGTCATAATACCTTAAATGAAGCTGCTCATGGCCTCAAACTGCTGAACGACGCGCTAGAGCTCCAAATGACCAGTCGGGTCGTTACATTCTCTCCCACTTTAACATACGTTCGTCCTCGAACGTGCTAAGGACTGCGCTGGAGTTGTCTGAAATCACAGTTAAACACCTAGTGCACCTACCCGTGCTACCAAAACTCAGTTGAGCACATTAGCTCGAGCAAATCTAAAGAGATTCTCTTTTATTCAATCAAATGAGCCTTATAGCCCAGTTTCAACATCCCAAATTCCCTGCCAGGCCTGCTTCCAATATAAGAACACCGAATCAATCACTACCCGACGTATCAGAACACGACTGCATACTTTTGCGAATTCTCAACATGCACCACCTCATCCACAGGACCATAATAACATTCTCCTAACATAATAACCAACATTCCCCGAATCTGATGCTCACCACGCACCTCAAGATATATATAAGTCTTGTTCCAACTCTCGCAATACCGCCACGACAGAAGAGATGAGTAGAAATTCATAACCAATTTCCAAGTGAACAAATCATTGAGGCTACACTCCTGACAAGAGCATTACCTCATTCTGAACCAGATAATGATCTTTGCTCTTTAATATACTTCATACAATTCGATTGCACTGATCCTAGATCCAACAACCTTGTCTTACCCAGTATGAACTGCTCAGGCAACAAGCCACCCCAGACATGGACAAAAGTCTCATATGATGCCTTAATGTGCCAATAGGCTACCAACTCGAACGTGATACCTAAGAAAGACGAGCTTTGGAAGGGACTACTCTACTCACGCACCTGATATGAACTCTCCTCCGAAAATGGAAACAAAACACACAAAATAGAATATAAGGGACTGTAATTATCATCACACTGTTGCGGCGTGCAACCCGATCCGCACATAAATGTCACATAAGGAGATACACATCGAGCTAAATTGCTCATTACAACAAAATACCGAATATCGGTCACAAGCACGCTAAGTGCATAATACCATCATGAGGGGACATATAGCGCCATAAGCTAACAAACTCAAGCACAACTGAGGTGCGATATATGTTCTGAAACTAAAGAGCCATCCTGCTCACATAACACCATCGCTATGCAGAACCACAAAAAATAAGAAAATTATCGAGCCGTTCATAACTCACACGGCACAATATAGCATTACATGAAATAGCCGACGACGAAATAACATCCAACGTCCGAATACTCCTCCATAAGGAGAGCTATGCTGAAATGAACGCATTCGGCCTGACATAGAGTCCATATTAATATTTAAATCCATCCACAGACCTCAAGCCGATTCTGATCATACCGAACTAGGCCAAAAATCTTTTCTGGGTCCATAATAACCCCTTTTTCCCATAACACACAAGAACAACCATCATAACCGAAGTAATCCTCCACAGTCCACAACCCAATAAACCGAGTGCCCTCTAGGCATAAATTCTCAAATTAATGATATCACCATAATCATCATACTTGGTTTCATTCTTCAATCAATCCAGTAACTACACGCCACACTTATACAATCTTCCCGTGGGGCACACTCCCACGACCTTCCGTAATAGATAACAAGCCTGCACATCCATACCACCGGTCGCACTAACACTGAAAAGCGATCGAGAATCCACAACCAGGGTGCAAAGCCTCTTTCACAAAACACCAATCCCAGGTGACGTTGAAGACAATGCCAACTTACTCTAAACATTCAAATCCCTTTCATGCTCATCCGAGCTCATGACGTCCTTGTCAACACCAAACCGCAACCTCGTTTCTCACCTTCAAATTCCACACCACTCACGGCACCTAACATGCCAGCATGCGATAGTACAAGAACTTCATTACCACTCCTGAACCACTAACATGGTAAACACTTCCTCACATGGAAGCTTTTTACTTAACTCATTCCAAGAGAACCATAGCAACACACGAGTGAATTCTCACAACCGTAGAAGATGCAATTCTTCAAGTAGTGGCCTAAACCACCATAGCCCTTTCCGGGATCCATCTACACATAGCAGGCCATAATACTAGAATACTTCCGAATAAATTCAATTACGACTGCCGACAAGCCTCACACGTACCATCACAAATCACTTGCATAACTTAATCACGCTGAAGGAACTGATCATTGCCACCAATATGCCAATTAAATCATGGCTAACCAATCCAACCTGTTCCAATTTATCCTTAATTGCCTTAGAACAATAATAACTTCATTCAACACATAACGCACGCAACCCGAGTGGCCTTGTAACACGAGACCATGCTGTCTCAAATCCCACGATCCATCTTATACCTTCCTTGAGCGCATATTCGCATCTCGACTGGTACATCCACTCTGATAATTCCTCGACGAATCCGAAGTCTTTTTTTCTTCTTTTCCTCCCAATGCTACACTGCAAGCCAAAACATCTTAGAACATTCTGAGCCTCTTATCATAAGTTGCTTCACAAGCTCGATTCTTAAACATACCGCATGCTTGAATCCTTAGGCACCGCATTTTTAACCTTTGAATTCACGAGGACCGTTATTGAGAGTCACCCACTCTGATATGGTCCCGAATATAATCAACTGCAAGGCTCCGCTAGCACATGACCACCCTCTCAAAGAAGCACCCGGCCGAATCACCTTCCTTGCAACTCACTTCTACGCAAAACATAATTCCTGAGTCTTCCCAAAGCCTGAACATGAATCGATGATGCCAATTATATGACACATTCTTCAATTCCTTTGCATCAAATTACTAATGATGTTCTCTTTCCTTAGCCGAAACAACTTACCAATACGCCGATAACCTGAAACCTCACAAGAAAATAATCATACAACCCCATCGTAGGCAGTGGGATTCTCCCACTTAGCTTGAAGCCACCATTACACAACCTTGGAACCCACCAAGATCCTTTATCTCTTATTGACATGACCTTGCGCAATTAAACCGCCAGATTCCCCGAAATCCTTCCTTTAGCATTTCATGATCACTCTGAATCTCTAGCAACATTCACATATTAGACCTCTTACCGGATAGTTAATAAAATCCTTCGCCGAAGCTTTGCCAACCACGCGACCGCTGATCTTCTCATAGGAGACATCCCCAAATGTGGAGACTACGCGCCGACATCTTCCAATGTCGCTACACGGGGTATAATTACTACGACATCAATAACCCCATCTTGGGCCCGTGCTCATCCACCAGCTGCCAACTCCATTTACTCCTCGTGGACATTAACTAAATGTGTGACAAATATCTTCCAATTCAAAGTTATGTTGTATCCTTCTTCATATCAAGCAACTCCTTTTCGTCATATTAAATCTCCTGCCGTTATGCTAGCCAATATTTCAAATTAAGCCTGTAGACCCAATCATTGTCCACTAAAATTCCCAAATCACTCCAAACTTTCCTCAAGGGTGTAGTTATCCTGCCACTGAATCCACGTGCTGCTCTGCCACTCTCCCACTTTGGCCAAACCCTCTTCTTTAAGCAACTATTTGAATTCCGCTTCTTACACTTGGCCTTCTAGAAATTTAACCACGTGTCCTTCATCATCCTTCGCCGCTCAGCTGATGCCTTAGATCAAAAATCTAACTCGGTAGCTCTTGAGCCAATAGACCGCTACTAACTTTAAACCTCTCCGGAGATCATCTCTTCTCGAGCCACCGACATTATAAACATCTATTCAATCCTCAACCACCGCACCCCGCGATCTCTGACAACCGCTTCTCCTATCCCATCTTACAATATCCTGCCCCAGAGGCGAATTGTAGAAGGTCTTAACACCGGCGAACTTAGTACATTCAACAAGGACAACGGCACCTCATCAAAGATGAAAATTCCACCACGCTCGCAAATACCAAGCCTCGTTACTCCATCAACCCAAATCTAACATTCTTAGCCCGATTGCCTTTCCCCCGCCGGGAATAAAATACTGAATCTCTAAATCATGCAATGAGTAAACCTCCTTTCAAGTCATTCACTCCCTCAACACGTAGGCAAGCATCCTACCATCACATCAATACCGCGCGATAACTGTGCATAAGCATCATAGCAACATGTGCATAGCCTCAAAGCTCTCAGAAGTACAGCTACTGAGCTGAAACAACAGAATAACCTTCTGCAAGGCACCAACAATAGCCCCAACAACTACGCATGGAGAAACATCCCGCACTTTATCTGTAGTATCATTACAATTCTTCAATTCCCAATTGATAACAAGCGCATCACGTCGCGTAAGATTGAGTAGGATGGAAATAAGGGCATAAGCCTCAAAGGAATCAACCCGCACGATGAAGAATCAAGAAGGGAATTACTCCTAACAGCCCTGTAGCCTCCCGAAGATAAGTGCAA
This sequence comes from Nicotiana attenuata, assembly GCF_001879085.1. NCBI lineage: Eukaryota > Viridiplantae > Streptophyta > Magnoliopsida > Solanales > Solanaceae > Nicotiana > Nicotiana attenuata. The sequence goes on along the minus strand of NC_031990.1, from coordinate 50,078,881 downwards.
ACATCTCCGTACCGATCTGCGAGACTCTACTAGACTTGCTCATGACTCGTTAGACCTGAGGAAACCTAGTGCTCTGATACCATGTTGTCACAACCCAAAATCCACTAAGGGTCGTGATGGCGCCGGACACCGCTGTCAGGCAAGCCAACCATAAATACTTAATTAAATTCTCATTTAAATAATTGTGAAAACTATAATTTTCTTTCATTTTGGCTAGTAACAGATAATCTTTATAAAATAAATAAAGAATGTTTAGAAGTTATTACAGAATACCCCATAATCATCTCAGAACCTGGTGTCACAAGTGCATGAGCAATTACTAAGGAATCAAATAAAGTACAAAAACTGTTCGGAATACAAATTGGACAGAAAGTAAATACAATACGCTGAAAGAGACTATACTGGCTGCGGGTCGCCTCAAGAAATGCAGCTCACCTAGTCCCCGAGTCATCCATGCTGCTACGCCCAGTAGGCCACTAGAAATACAGGTGTCTGTGCAACAAAAATGCACAACAAGTGTAGCATGAGTACGAAAACAACGTGTAGTCAGTAAGTATCCCGCCTAATCTCGAAGAAGTAGAGACGAGAGGTCGACTTCGACACTTACTAGTGGTCCAACAATGATACGACAATAATATAATTAATTGAGGATTTTCATAAACAAGATTGTAATTCAATAGAAGGAAGCAAGTAAACAATTCTTTCTTTTATAGAAAATTCCCAAATTCCTTTTTTTTCATCATTTATACATTTATTCTCAAGCCGGGAAGAAGCAATATCACTTTAATAAATTTCAAGGCAAGCAATATAAGCATGCGCAAATCATGCCGAGGACGTACGGCCCGATTCAACAATATTTAAGCTGTGCACTGCCAGAGGGTCGAATGGCGCGAACCATAGATGCATCTATTTCTCTTTTAAAAGTCAAGTAACGATATCTAGCCCTTTAGAAGTTCATTTACATGTTTGATATGTTTTAAGCATTTTTAAATTTGTCAACAAGGTTGCATTTATTACAAGTAAGCATGCTTTTGGGTCCTAGACTACCCGGACATAAGCATAATAGTAGCTACGCACGGACTCTCGTCACCTCGTGCGTACGTAGCCCCAACAAATAGGAGCACATAACCAATTAACTCACCTATGGGGACAATTTCCTCTTACAAGGTTAGAAAGGAGAGTCACCTCGCTCCGAAGTTCCATAACCGGCATTCCACGCCCTTCCGAAGACTCAAATCGATGCAAAATGTTCCAAAACTAGCCAATAATTATGCAATCCATTAATATGTGTTCAATTACTCATAATGATCCAATTTATAACAATTCCTAACCCCGATCGAAAAGTTGACAAAAATGCCCTTGGGCTCACGTGCCCGGATTTCGAAATCTTTCGAAGATAAAGTTTACCCATAACCTCACGACTCAAATATATAATTTACTCTCAATTTCACGTCCAAAATTGTGTTCAAAATCCAAGGATACGAATTTTCTAAGTTTTCCCCCAAACCCCAAGTTTCTACCAATTTCCATGTCCAAATCCGTATATAATCATGTATTAACTCAAACCTAGCATAAATTACTTACCTCATGCTTGGTGGTGAAAATGGCACCTCAAAGTTGCTCCGAAAATCGGCTCCAATGGAAGAAATGGGGTTGAAATGAACTCAACCCCCGATTTAAAAGAACCTCACTGCCTCTAGCATTTTCGCACCTGCGGTGCATAAACCGCTCCTGCGGCGCCCGTGTCGCTTCTGCAGTCCTAGGCTCAAGGCCAACAATCCACTTTTGCGGTCTCCTCAGCGCAGATGCGCACCCGCATCTGCGGTCTTTGCCGCTTTTGCGGCCACTAGCATCGCACCTGCGCCATCGCAGGTGCGCACATCATTTCGCTTCTGCGATCACTACCAGCCTGGCTCCATTCCGCTTCTGCGAGCCATCTCCCGCATCTGCGGGCCCGCACCTACGGCCCTCCTCACGCAGGTGCTGTTTCACCAGATGCTCAGCTGTTTCAGCTCTTCCTCAACTCCCTTTTTCGATCCGTTAACCACCCGGAATCCACCCGAGGCCCCCGGGATCCCGTCCAATCTCACCAACCAGTCCCAAAACACATTGCAGACTTGCTCGAGGCCTCAAATCATATCTAACAACGTAAAATCACGAATCACGCCCCAATTCAAACTTTATGGACTTTAGAATTTCAACCTTCTACATTCGATGTCGAAACTTATCAAATCAAGTCCGATTGACCTCAAATTTTGCTCACAAGTCATATTCGACATTACGGACCTACTCCAACTTTCGGAATCGGAATCCAGCCCCGATATCAAAAAGTCCACTTCCGGTCAAACTTCTCAAAAACCTTCAAATTTCTATCTTTAGCCAAATGACTCCAAAACGTCCTACAAACCTCCGAATTCACTTCCGATCGTGCTCCCAATACCGGAATCACCATACGGAGCTATTCCCAGACTCGGAATCCCAAACGGACATTGATAACACTGAAATTCACTTCAACCCAAACTTATGAAATTCCTCCAAAAATGCTAACTTCCACAATAGGTGCCGAAACGTTCCAGGGTCTTCCATAACCCGATCCGGACATACACCCAAGTCCGAAATAATCATACAAACCTGTTGGAACCTTCGAATCTCGATTCCGAGGTCGTTTACTCAAAAATTCAATCTTAGTCAATTCCTTCAACTTAAAGCTTCCGAAATGAGAATTCTCTTTTCAAATCAACTCCGAACTTCCCGGAATTCAATTCCGACCATGCGTACAAGTCATAATACCTGAAATGAAGCTGATCGTGGCCTCAAACTGCTGAACGATGCATTATAGCTCCAAACGACCGGTCAGGTCGTTACAGATTTTCTTTGGACAAAAATTTAATCTTGTCTTTGAGATGAATCACACTTACCTCTGATTCCTCATCGGATTCTCCAATGGCCATCAGTTCTTGTTCATCTCCATCTTCAGTTTTTGAATTCTCATCTAAGCTCTCTCCCCAAACAGCAACCATAGCCTTTGTTGATCCTTTGTTCTTCTTGGGATGAACCTGTTCCTTCTTCCTATTTCTTCGTTCAGCCCTTTCTTTCTTCCATTCAATTTCCCACTGAGGATAGTTTTTGATCATGTGGTCAGTCTTACCACATTTGTAGCAGCCCTCATTGGTTTGTTTTTCAGGGACCCTTAGTTTGTTGAAGGTTGCACCTCTTGAAGAACCCTTTCCTCTCATTAGATACTTCTTGAAATCCCTCGTGATCATAGCCATTTCATCTTCCTCTAGATCTGCACCTTCAGCTATTCTAAGGGCCAGGCTCCTTTCCTTCTTGGGTGCATCCATCTTCATGGTTTGCCTTCTAAGTTCATAGGCAGTGAGATTTCCAATTAGCTCATCCAATTTGAGAGTGGCAATGTTCTTTGATTCTTGAATAGCAGTGATTCTGCTTTCCCAGGTAACTGGCAAAACCCTTGTCAAAATTTTCTCAACCTTGTCTTCTTCAAGGATAATCCTTCCAAGAGACTTAAGTTCATTTGTTAGTGTTGTGAACCTTGTATAAATCTCTTGGATGGTTTCTCCTTCCTTCATGGTAAAATTCTCATACTGAGAATACAGCAATGTTCCTCTTGATCTCTTCACTTGAGGAGTTCCTTCGTGAGCCACTTGCAAAATGTCCGAAATTTCCTTAGGAGTAGTATAGCTTTGAATTCTGCTGTACTCATCTGGACCAAGTCCACACACAATCCATTTCTTGGCCTTAGCATTCTTTTCCTAGTTCTTCAAGTCCTCAGCAGTGTAGTCATCTAGTCTTTGGCACATCCACTCCTTCAGCATTCTTCTTCATGGTAGCCAGGGGACCATCAGTAACAATGTCCCAGAGTTCATAGTCCTCTCCGATGATGTGATCTCTCATCCTGTTTTTCCACCAGGAGTAGTACTGGCCATTAAAGAGTGGAGGCCTAGCAGTGGATTGTCCTTCCCGGTTTTCAGGTGGTGTACTTTTCTTGATCTGTTCCTAAGGTGTTAGCCTCTTCAAGGATAACCCGCTCTGATACCAATTGATGTTTTATACTTCAATACCACACAAGAGGGGGGAGGGGGGGTGATTTGTGTGGTATCCAATTTTTCGCTTAAGTTGTTTATGGAAGGACCTGGTTCTCTATGTGTTCCAACTACTACTGTTGTGGAATAATAAGTACAGAAATTAAAGAACACAAAGATTTTATGTGGAAAATACCTGGCTCAAAAGGTGAAAAAACCATGACCTACTTTCCAGTAGGATTTTTCCAAACTCTCCACTAAAATCACTGAGCCAAAAACTGCATTTACAAAACACTTTTGTAAATCTAGGATTAACTCTAATCCTGTAGTAGCACACAGCCTCAACTATTGCGACAACTTCAAGTTAACTCTAACTTGAAAACTCTAAGTACCTAATACAATTGCTTCTAGATAAAGTTGAAAGGTACAATATGAAAATACCTACTACAATTGAACTAGAATAAAAGACAAACAGTTGGAACTGGCTTCTATATGGTTCAAGTAGCTTCAGGTTTGCACGCTTGAATCACACATAAATTGCTTGCAAAATTGCCTAGCTATTTTGCTCTCAATTCACGTTTTACTTCTGCTTGTGCATCACCTGTAAAAGAGAACAACACTGATATTTATGGAGTTAGTAAATAGAGATTGACTAGAAGTTTGATGTTACTCTTCCTTGGTGGAAGAGTTCTAGTTGATCTCAACCTCTAACTCTTTCCCTTTCTTAAACCGTGTTCTCTTTGAGTAAAGAGTCTTTTCTCCTTATCCAATATGCAAGCTTTTCGATCAGGATCAGGAGGTATCACTTCTATTAAGTTAGGTTTATCTCCTTCACGTGCATCTCACATACTTGAGTTGACCATATCTGTGCTTCACTAGGATGGACCTGGTCCATGTCTGAGTTCCTTTGTCAGTCTTCAAAACTCACCTTTACTTGGGCCAACAACCGCAATCATAAGAGTCATTGTCAAAATTTCTTTTAATCTATGCCTTAAATATCTCACTTAATTTACATTTCTCTAATTGGAGCACTGAGGATTGATTTGGAAAAGAAGTGAAAGTGACTTCTTGATTTTCCAAAAAACCCATATATTTCAAAATAAATTAATTTGATGTGGTATTTCGATAATTAAAAATTAAATAGAACATATCATTATATAGGTATCATATTATTTTTTATGTTTAATTATTAAATTCAGGTAACCTTGAAGTGTACATCAACAAAAATTATTGTCAGACAACTAAAAAATTAACTATCATATGTTACTAAGAAAATACTCCCATAAGAATATGTTAATAGATCATACGTTTCTCAATTATTTTTAATCTTTACTAAACATATATTTACTTATAAAAAATTTAACAAAGTAAGATTGAAATAATATTCATGTAATAAAAAAACCCCGAAAAATCCGAAAAGTTCGACAAAATCGAACCAATTCAAACCAATATGGTTGGTTTGGTTTTGATAAAAACCGAACCAACCCGGTTCATATACACGTCTAATAAAGGTTCCAAGAAAACTGGGTTTTTTTTCTTCTTTTTTTAGGAGAAGAGGCTAAAGAGCACATATATAGTGCAGTTATATGTGCTGGAAGAATTATACTGATGTGCTGAAAAATTTTACTATGTGACTCACACAACTAACACTAGTTGTATGTGATTTTATTTTGTCTCACAACAAAGTGGACCAGATGCTTACATATTTGGGTCCACAAAACTTTGGGCCCCCCTTTGTTGTGAAACAAAACAAAGTCTCGTCACAAAATAAAAAAAATTCTGATATGCTCAATAGTACTTCCTCCGTCCGAGAAAGAATACTAATATTTTATGGATTTTTGAGAGTTGCACTTCTTAACTTTAACCATGAGTTTATGTATAAAATCTTTAAATAAAATTTATAAACTTGGAAACTACATAAAAAAATATTATAAATCATATAATTAAAAACTCAATATATTTAAAAAGTACATGAAAAAGTTGTGGTCAAAGAACAAGTATCATTTTTTTGGACAGAGAAAATAATAATTAGCTAAAAAAGATAATTAGTGATGTATTTAGATTAAAATCAAAACTACACCGCGTTCTTAACTTGTATGAGCTGATGCATATGAATATAGACGTTAGATTTAGCACATTATATAATCTGGAATGGAGAATTAACTAAAGCCAAGCGGGTTCAACCCATGTGATTAAAACAGACATGCCTTCTTGTTATTATTAAAAAATCGATCGATCTGCCACTCATCATATGCTCATCTTATTGGAGTTATGTAAGCTGTACTTTGGCAGCCAACTTTTATAGTAACTCATGCTTATAACTAGAGTCGTCAATATGGGCTGGGCCAAGCCCAATTCTATTGCTTTACTGATGACGTGATTAGCTAATATAGGATTTTTATTCTTATTGAAGAGGATGTCGTTTCTAGCTAGCCATAAGTGCCAGAGGATGAAGGGAAGGGCTTCACTCCAGCTAATGAGGTCATTGAACATACTTTTGGAGTTAAATTATTTTTTAGCCATGTGGGGATATTATAAGTATTGGTGTCAAGGTGTTGGAAGTTATGGTTGTTGTTAATTCCTTCCCGGATATGTTTGGAGTACGTACATCTAAAGAAGATATGCTCTATACCCTCTCTTTCCTTGTGGAAAATACTACACATATCAGTATCGCTCATATGTCTTTTAAAAAGCACGAGGGTGGTGGGGAGCCTATTATGAGCTACAAGCCAAAGGAAAGATCTTATCTTAATGATTGTTGGGACTTTCCAGAAAGGACTAAACCACTTGACCATCGAATCTGACTGTAAAGAATTAACTAAAATGATGAATAGCAATGACGGATACTATCAAAATTTGGTTGATGATTGCAGAGGACTATTACAGGAGATAGAGGATCCACCGCTGAAGCCATCTTTAGGGAGGCAAATGAAGTAGCAGACAAGCTGGCTAAGTAAGGGAGCAGCTATGATGTTTTTGGAACCTTAAATTTATTTTACTCCCCACCTACTTTTGTTGTATCTTTTTTTGAAAGAGACAAAGCAGGCACATGTCGCCGAGACTTGTCCACGTATGTAACGACGTTTAATATTAATGCATGTCTTTCATTACCAAAAAAAAGGAGATCTATATAAGGAAAAAATTTAATTGAAAACTTCTTACGTACGTAGTTAAATAATGAAAGATAGTAAGAAACTTTTAGTTATTTAAAGTCCTGAATATTAGAAATTTAATTCAAATGACAATTTTATCCAATATAAAATTTATTTTTAAAGGGTAAAAAAGACGAACGATATTTCGCAAATGGCCTTCATGCTTTTAATATAGTATAAATATAAATATACATATAGATATAAATATAGATAATCACTACATAATTTCTAGAAAACAAACTATTAGAGTACTATCTTGCGGTATATCCTATTACTACTAGTACTACACATCAATCTCAAATTATTTGATACAGAAATATTAATTCTAGTCAAAGCTTGCGCCATTGGGTGTTCACATCAATAAAATATATACACGCACTAACATATTTATCACAAAGTTATAGTTAACCAATACATATTCTCAATTTAATTTATACTTATGATTTAAATGACGTATTAATTCCGTTTGGTGCCCGGTGCGAGTAAAATTTTGCTTAATCTATCTGGACGATGTTATTTCGATAATTAGTAAGTTGTGTTTTGTGACAACTTCAAGATTTCTAAAACCATAAATTCTTTAAAACTCACACATATCCCTATGCTTACCTACAAATGCAAATAGGGTGAGATGAAAATTGGGAAATAATAGTGGCGGATTTGCAGTCATACCCTATATTTGTGCCACCTTTTAAACTGTACCCTATTTTTAAAATTATTAATTTGGTAGCCACCTGACAAAAAATCTGTAATAATATGATAGTTACACCCCTGACAAAAGATATAAAACCTGCATGATGCATTAATCGCGTGATCTGCAACCTCATTCGTGAAAAAAGATCTCCTCCTCTCCTCTCAGCAGCTTTATTAAAAAATTAGAAACTTATCCAGATTCATCTTCAGAATCATACTTGAATGAAGTTGTTTCATGTTGAAGCTAAAACTTCATGCTAATATAACATGAAGTTGTTTCATGTTGAAGCTAAAACTTCATGCTAATGCATGCTGAAGTTATATCCTGCAGTCTACAGTTTTTGTCATGAGTTTTATCTGGAACTTCAGTCTAAACATGTTGAAGTTATTTAGTTCATTTGCTAAAACTTCTGACTACACATGCTTAAGTTTTTTAGTTCATTTGCTAAAACTTCAGACTAAACATGCTTAAGGTTTTTAGTTCATTTGCTAAAACTTCAGATTAAACATGCTTAAAGTTTTTTAGTTCATTTGCTAAAACTTCATACTAAACATGCTTAAGATTTTTAGTTCATTTGCTAAAACTTCAGACTAAACATGCTTAAGTTTTTGTCTTGCAGTATGTAAGTTTCTAATGAGTTTTTACTAATGCATGCTGAAGTTATTTAGTTCATTTGCTAAACTTCAGACAAAACATGCTGAAGTTATTTAGTTCATTTGCTAAAACTTCAGACTGAACATGCTTAAGTTTTTGTGTAGCAGTATGTAGTTTTCTAAAGAGTTTTTGCTAATGCATACTGAAGATATTTAGTTCATATGCTAAAACTTCAGACAAAATATGCTGACGTTATTTAGTTCATTTGCTAAAACTTCAGACTAAACATGCTTAAGTTTTTAACTTTATTTGCTAAATTTTCAGATTAAACATGCTTAAGTTTTTATCTTGCAGTACGTAATTTTCTAAAGAGTTTTTGGTAAGGCATGCTGAAGTTATTTAGTTCTGTAACACTCCCAAATCTATAAAAGTTTCAACACATGCTTAATATAGAATTTAATTTTTTTCTTTTAATCTTAAATTATACTTCTATTACGTATTTAAACCCTTGTGATTGACTTTTGAGTTACTTCTCTATTTATAAATAATTGGATATATAATTAGGGGAATATTAATAATTTTTAATATTATTAATTATTATAAGTATGTATAATTAAATACTAGTTAAGTCAAAACCAAAAAAAGGGAAAACAAAAAAAATATAAGGAAGCACGTGCCTTAGCCCATAAAGGGCTGTGGAATGCAAAGGATTAAGCAAAGGCTTATACAAGAAACAGAACGTTGTTATGTTTACGCAGCAAACACAAGGCATGCAGGCAGCGAAAAAAATTCTAAGGTTCTTTACAAATCACTAATTCTTGAACTCAGGTATATAAAATTCCCCATTGTCAATTATCCTATAGTAGTAATAGGTAAGAATTGAATAGTTAATTCCCTTCTTTCTCTGTATCAACAGTAAATTTCATGTTTAGGTGAGAAACGTTAAAATTGATTAAAATGCACCGGTTCTCGTAGAATCGATTGTTTGACTGGTGTCAATTGGACTGGGGCCTACGTATTCGCTCGAGAAGTTTTGAGGTGACTTGATATAACCCTTTACTAAAGTGGTTTAACTCACAAAAGCATGCGTACAAGGTGTTTGATTAATTGCTTAAAAGAGTTTATATGTACTTAATTGGAGCGAGTGAGTACCTATTAACTTAGAATTGTTCTAGCAAAAGTTTAGATGATTTATTATGATATATATGCATAAATTTTCAGATTTTTGTGTTATTCTTATGTGCCATTTTCATGTTGAAAATTTATGAAGAAGAAAGAATCTTTAGAAATACTTTTGAACGTTAATTTAATTCTTATGCCATGCTTTACATTTAAGGATACCAATATGAGTATGTATAGGAAGTTCCAGAAAAGATTTAGACTTGAAAAGTCACAAGAAGAAGTTTTAGAAAGAAAAGATTTTTGGGAGTATCCTTTATTCTGAGAAGGGGTCATCGTCCAGGCCGAGGGTTCTGACCAAGGCGTTGACTTTCTGAAACTACTTGTGCCAAATTAGGGAGCACACAAGCCAAGGGTCTCGTTGCTGAGAATTTACTTAGCCAGGCTAAGGTATGATACATGAGCGCTGAGAACCATGAAGCGAGTGGCACCTCGTGGATTAAGCTTATTCGATCATGTTGGGATCGGACCCGTGCCGACCACACGGTGACTAAGACAGAAATAGGTTAGGATAGTTGGAATTCCCGAAGTATAAAGTGAAATACTTTTTTATAAGAAAGAAAAAGAAAAGAATTTCTTTTAGAATATTCATAAACTGCTATTATGCAATTATTTTAGAGTTGTTCTTATAAGCTACATGCATTTAGAATCTTTGCTCGTAATGTATATGTTATTAAAGTTTCGTCCCATGTCGTTGAGACTCACTGAGTACAATGGATGGTACTGACGTTCTCTTTTAGGAACCCACGTCGGTCTGCGGCACAATGTAGGAACCGGTTTTGCAGGCGAGCAGGCTACAGGTTAGGACTTCCCTCACTTCCAGTGCTATTGGTGAGCTCCGCTTTGGTTCGTGGAGTACTCCTTTGAGTTGTCATTATTTAGCTATTTCTTTGTTTACTTAGAGAGCTGCCAGGAAATCTCATGTCCTGAGCAGTGCGTTAGTTTATCAGTAGAGGCTTCATAGACACAGTCGGTGGATTAAGATTCAGGTGTTTTAATAATAACTTTGCAATATTTCAGTAGTTACTACGAATTAATTTTTGGAGTTAGTTTATTTTAGATATTTAAATTAATTAAAAGTATTTGGTTAAAGTATTTCATTTGTTGCATATAAAGTTTGAGGTTATAATAGTTTTAAGAAGCACAGATGGTTCGCTCGGTCAAATTTAGCTACCGGGTGCCGGTCATAGCTTATTCACAAAATGGGTCATGACAAATTTGGTATTAGAGCCTCAGGTTTATGGAGTTCTAGGGGTCTATGAAGCCGTGTTAGTAGAGTCTTGTTTATGAGTATGAAGCGCGCGATACTTATAAACAGGAGGCTACAAGCAATTAGGAAAAGTTTCATTTTTTTCATACTTTAGATCATGCAGTAGAGCCTTCTTCCAAGAAATTATCTAATGTATTCGTTTCTCCAAAACTCGCAGAAATGGCTCATTGCAACTCTGACACCGACACTCAGGATGCTGATCAAGAAACTATTTCTACTATTGTGGCTCAAGGTAGAACTAAGGAGGCTTCAACTTAGAAAAGGAAGGGTAAATCCACAAAGGGGGTTCAAGTAACCCGAGTTGAACATGAAGAAGGGGTGGAGCATGATGATCCAGTGCTGCCCCCAACAGCAGCTCCGGCTCAGACAGCTATATCTCCAGAGATGGATCAGATGTTTAATGCTGTCAACAATGCTATGGAGATGTTTAAAGCCTTCATGGCCCACCAGAACGAGAGAAGAGATGAGATTCCACCTCAATCAAATAGACAAAACAATTCTGAGTCCTCAAGTGTGAATGAATTTTTAAAGTTGAGTCCTCCATTGTTCCATGGTTCTATAGCTAATGAAGATCCAATGTTGTGGCTGGAGGGTGTCAAGAAAGCCCTCCGAGCGATGAAGGCATTTGATGATGAAGCTGTGGAGCTAGCTGCTTACCAGCTTAGAGATGTGGCTAGCGTTTGGTTTGAGATGTGGGAAAAGGAAAGAGATGAAGATGATGGTTCGCCTACTTGGGAAGAATTCGAAGAGGCCTTCATGGCTAACTTTATCCGGGAAGAGGATAGGGAAGCTAAGGCTACAGAGTTCGAACAGCTCAAGCAAGGGAATAAAAGTGTGCAAGAGTACTACATGGAATTCATAAGGTTGGCTAAGCCTGCTCCTCACATGGTTAAGACAGAAAAAGCAAAGATTCGAAGGTTTGTTGGCGGTTTGGCTTACCACATTAAGGATACGACATCAGCTGTAGTGGTAGGAATGACAGCTTTCTCCTCTTTTGTGGGATTCGCCAAGCACTTATAAAAAGACAGACAACAAAGGAGAGAAGAAAAAGAGCATAACAAGAAAGCCCGGACAACGGGCAGGTTTAGTGGTACATCCAGCGGATGTGGAAGGGGTTCCTCCAATAAGGAGTCATTTGCACCAACTCAGTCCAGTCATCAGTCAGGTGGTGGGTCTTCCTTCAGACGTACTCTGAGTTGTGGAAACCAGTCACACCAGAATCAGAATTTTAGGACATCATCCTCACAAAGCCAGAGTCAAGTTGAGAAACATTCACAACAACAAGGTCTTTCTGGAACATGTAAGCGGCAACATTTAGGTCAGTGCAAGTTCGGGTTTCATGGTTGCTATCATTGTGGAGATATTGGTCATATAAAGGCCAACTGCCCAAAGTTGCGACGTAATTTCAGTGGGGGATCAACTCGTCCTTCTAGTCCCTCAGCTACTATAGTTACACCACCTCAGGTTCGTGATTCTCATAATCAGGTAGGGCATGGAGCAGGCATGTCACGACCCGGATTTTCCACCCTCAGGAGTCGTGATGGCGCCTACTAGTAAAAGCTAGGCAAGCCAACCAATTAAATTATTTACCTTGTTTCCATTTTAATCCATTAACAATTAACAACCAACATTTAATAAACAGCAGAATTTAATAAGCGAAAGACTGAAATGCAATATTTCAATAATGATACCAATACCAATTCATAACAAAACTACCCAGAACTGGTGTCACAATTTCACAGACTGTCTAGGAATATTACAAATAAAGGTCTGAAAGATTAAAACAACACTGTCTCTGGAATACATGAAGGAAACAGAATGAAAAGATAGAAGGAGACGCCAAGGCCTATCGACGCCTGCAGGTTACCTCGGGTCGCCTGATGAACTGGAAGCAGCAACCTCACTGTGGTCCGAAAGCTACAACACCGGGATCTGCACAAAAGAGTGCAGAGTGTAGTATCAGCACAACCGACCCCATGTGCTGGTAAGTGCCTAGCCTAACCTCGGCGAGGTAGTGACGAGGCTAGGACCAGACTACCAAATAAACCTGTGCAGTTAAATCATGTACAGCGGAAAATAAAGGAAAAACTTTACAATTAAAGATAGGAAGGGGGAAACATGCTGCGGGGAACAACAAGTAGCAACAGAAACAAATAGTTAAATGTAAATAACACCATAACTCAGTTATCAGTAGAAATCAGGAAATCAAAGACAAGTGCACGGCATCACCCTTCGTGCTTTTACTCTCGTCCTCACCATAAAATCGATATAAATGGCACGACATCACCCTTCGTGCTTTTACCTCACATAATCATGGCACGGAAAGATCCTTCGTGCATTATCACTCATATAAAGGCACACAATGGTACATCGTGCGGCATGGCATCACCTTTCGTGCGTTAACACTCTCTCACAAATATCATGCACGGCATCACCCTTCGTACTTTAACACTCTCTCACCAATACAATGCACGGCATCATCCTTCGTGCTTTATCACTCTTCCTCACCCAAACAACAATCACAAGCAATAAGGGCAAGGAAATAAATAAAATCACAATAAAATCCCGGCAAGGGAACAATAGTTCAACAATCATATCCCGGCAAGGAAAACAATATTAAAAGAAACAACATCCCGGCAAGGGAAACAATATCAAAAGAAACAACATCCCGGCAAGGGAGATAACATTAAAAGCAACAACATCCCGGCAAGGGAGATAATATCATAATCCTCTTCTCTTTTTCACATTTTCTTCATAACTCAATTCACAACTTGAGCCAATGCTCTATAATGTTCAATTGCCAATAAAAATTCCACAAATCATTTCACAACTTGAGCCAACGCTCTTCAATGTTCAATTGCCAACAATTATTCCACAAATCATTTCACAACCTGAGCCAACGCTCTTCAATGTTCAATTACCAAAATTATTTCCACAAGCCTTGTTCAACAATAGAAATATCACAAAAGGCATGAACAATACAAAATGGAGTTATATTAATCATAGCGTAAGACTCACGGGCATGTTTGACACCAACGTATAGATACTCGTCACCATTTCTATATATCATACTCAACAATTAACACATAGCAAATAGGACACAACTCCTAATCCCTCAAGCTAAGGTTAGACCAAACACTTACCTCGATGCCACGAACACAATTCAAGCCTCAACTACTGCTTTACCTCTTGATTCCACCACCAATTCGCTTGTATCTAGCCACAAGTTACTTAACTATACTAGCAAATGCTAAATGAATCAATTCTAATGCATGAAAATAGGTTTTCTAAAGTTTTTCCCAAAAAGTCAAAAATCGACCCCGGGCCCACATGGTCAAAACCCGAGGTTCGAACCAAAACCCGATTACCCATTCATCCACGAACTCAAATATATAATTTATTTTGAAATCGGACCTCAAATCGAGGTCCAAATCCCCAAAATTCGAAAAACCTAAGTTCTACCCAAAACACCCAATTTCCCCCATGAAAACCCTTGATTTTGAGTTGAGATCATGTAAAAGATGTTAGAGATTAAAGAAAACGAGTTACAAATGACTTACATTCGATTTGGAAAAATAGTTGTCTTTTAAAAATCGCCCAAAGTTGTTTAGGTTTTGAAAAGGTTGTAAAAATGGTTGAAAATTCGTCTAAGTTATGATTTTGCAGGTTGCAGATGTCGCAATTGCGATCAGGGTTCGCAATTGCGAACCCTTCAGAAGTCTGCTTTCTTCGCATTTGCGATTGGATGTTCGCAATTGCGAACTCGCATTTGCGATGAGGATGTCGCATTTCCGACAGCTGGCACATTCAGAAGACTTCGCATTTGCGAAGGGTACCTCGCATTTGCGAGGTAGTGCTGGTCCTGGGCTCATCACATTTGCGAGCTCGCATTTGCGAAGCCTGCAGGCCTGCAACATACCAGCAATTCCTAAGTTCAAATTTCACTCCATGGCCTATCCAAAACTCACCCAAGCCCTCGGGGTTCCAAACCAAACATGCACACCAACCTAAAAACATCATACGGACTCGGTCGTGCAATCAAATCATCAAAATAATATAAACAACTATGAATTAAACCCCAAATTCATGAAATCATTCAAGAACACCAAAATTTCCAATTTCTCAACTTTATGTCCGTTTTATACCAAACCAATTCCGATCTTTACCAAATTTTTCAGATTCAACCAAATTATTATTTCAAACTTGTACCGGGCTCCGGAACTAAAATACGGGCCCGATACCGTAAATTTCAAACATCTTTCATTTCCAAAAACTCATATATATTCCAGAAAATAATTTTCTTTAAAAATTTATTTCTTGGACTTGGGACCTCGATATTCGATTCCGGGCATACGCTCAAGTCCCATATTTTCCTACGGACCATCTGGGACCGTCAAATCACGGATCCGGGTCCGTTTACCCAAAATATTGACTGGAGTCAACCTAAATTCATTTTAAAAGCAAAATTTGTCATTTTTCACAGATTTTCACATAATGGCTTTCCGGATACATGCCCGGACTGTGCACGCAAATCGAGGTGAGACAAAGAGAAGGTTTTAAGGCCTCGGATCATAGAATTTATTTCTAAAACAAGTGATGACCTTTTGGTTCATCACATTCTCCACCTCTGAAACAACCGTTCGTCCTCGAACGGACATTAGAAGGAAGTACCTAAGTCGGAGAAAAGATGGGGATGACGGCTCCGCATATCGGACTCGGACCCCCAGGTCGATGCCTCAGCAGGCTGACCGCTCCACTGAACACGAACAGAAGGGAAACTCTTCGTTCTCAACTTACGAACCTACCGGTCTAGGATAGCTACCGGCTCCTCCTCATAGGACAAGTCCTTGTCCAACTGGACAGTGCTGAAATCTAACACGTGGGATGGATTGTCGTGATACTTCCAAAGCATGGACATGTGAAACACTGGATGCACGGCTGATAAGCTCGGCGGCAACGCAAGTCTTAAGCCACCTCTCCCACTCGATCAAGAATCTCAAACGGGGCCAATGAACCTAGGGCTAAGCTTGCCCTTCTTTCCAAATCTCATCACGCCCTTCATAGGCGACACCCGAAGCAATACTCGATCGCCGACCATGAATGCCACATCACGAACCTTACAGTCGGCATAACTCTTTTGCCTGGACTGAGATGTACGAAGCCTATCCTGAATGATCCTGACCTTGTCCAAGGCATCCTGTACTAGATCCGTACCCAACAACCGAGCCTCTCCCGGCTCAAACCACCCAACCAGCAACCGACACTGCCTACCATATAAAGCCTCATAAGGGGCCATCAGAATGCTCGACTGGTAACTGTTGTTGTAGGCAAACTCTACTAAAGGCAAAAACTGATCCCACGAGCCTCCAAAGTCAATGACACATGCTCGGAGCATATCCTCCAAAATCTGAATAGTGCGCTCGGACTGCCCGTCCGTCTAAGGATGAAATGTCGTGCTCAACTCGACCCGTGTGCCCAACTCACGCTGAACTACCCTCCAGAAATGCGAGGTAAACTGCGTACCTCGATCAGAAATGATAGACACGGGCACACCATGAAGACGAACAATCTCCTGGATATAGATCTCAGCTAACCTCTCAGAAGAATAGGAGACTGCCACAAGAATGAAATGCGCTGACTTGGTCAGCCTATCAACAATAACCCACACTGCATCGAACTTCCTCTGAATCTGTGGAAGTCTAACTGCAAAGTCCATAATGATACGCTCCCACTTCCACTCGGGAAGCTCAATCCTCTGAAACAAACCACCAGGTCTCTGATGCTCGTACTTTACCTGCTAACAATTCAAACACCGAGCCACATACGCAACAATAGCCCTCTTCATCCTCCTCCACCAATAATGCTGCCGCAAATCCTGATACATCTTAGCGGCGCCCGGATGAATAAAGTACTAGGAACTACGGGCCTCATCTAGAATCAACTCTCGAAGTCCATCCACATTAGGCACACAAATACGACCCTGCATCCTCAATACTCCATCATTTCCCACTGTGACTTGCTTGGCACCACCGTGTCCTTTAGGACACACAGGTGGGGATCATCATACTGCCGATCTCGAATGCGCTCCAATAATGAAGAACGAGCGACTGTGCAAGCTAACACATGGCTGGGCTCAGAGACATCCAACCTCACGAACTGATTGGCCAAAGCCTGAACATCCAAAGCAAGCGGTCTCTCACCGACCGAAATATACGCAAGACTGCCCATACTGGCTGACTTCCTACTCAAAGCATCGGCCACCACATTGGCCTTCCCCAGATTATATAAGATGGTGACATCATAGTCCTTCAATAGCTCCAACCACCTTCTCCGTCTCAAGTTTAGCTCCTTCTACTTGAACAAATACTGTAGACTCTTGTGATCCGTGAACACCTCACGTGCCACGCCATATAGATAGTGCCTCCAAATCTTCAGCGCGTGAACATGGCAGCTAACTCCAAATCATGAACTGGATAATTCTTCTCGTGAATCTTCAACTGCCGCGAAGCATAAGCAATGACCTTGCCATCCTGCATCAACACCGCACCAAGCCCAATATGAGATGCATCACAATAAACTGTATATGGCCCTGAACCTGTGGGAAAAACCAACATTGGCGCCGTATTCAAAGATGTCTTGAGCTTTTGAAAGCTCGCCTCACACTCGTCCGACCATCTGAACTGGGTACCCTTCTGAGTCAACCTAGTCATCGGGGCTGCAATAGATGAAAACCCTTCCACAAACCAACGGTAATAGCCTGCCAAACCCAAGAAACTCCGGATCTCCGTAGCTGATACAGGTCTAGGCCAGTTCTTGACTGTCTCTATCTTCTTCGGATCTACCTGAATACCCTCTGCTGATACAACATGACCCAAGAATACAACTGAACTCAACCAGAACTCACACTTCGAAAACTTAGCATACAACTGACTCTCTCTCAAAGTCTGAAGAACCACTCTCAGATGCTGCTCATGCTCCTCCCGGCTGCTGGAATAGATCAAAATATCATCAATGAAGACTATCACGAACGGATCCAAGTAAGGCCTGAACACTCGGTTCATCAAATCCATGAAAGTTGCTGGGGCATTTATCAACCCAAATGACATCACCAAGAACTCATAATGCCCGTACCGAGTGCAGAAAACTGTCTTAGGGACATCAGATGCCCTAATCCTCAACTGATGGTAGCCAGATCTCAAGTCAATCTTCGAAAATACATTGGCACCATGAAGCTGATCAAACAAATCATCAATCATCGGCAATAGATACTTATTCTTGATTGTAACCTTGTTCAACTGCCGGTAATCTATACACATCCTCATCGATCCGTCCTTTTTCTTAACAAGCAACCCCGGCGCACCCCAAGGCGAGACACTAGGCCTAATAAAGCCCTTATCAAGCAAGTATTGCAACTGCTCCTTCAATTCTTTCAACTCAGGCGGGGCCATACGATACGGCGGAATAGAAATGGGCTGAGTGCCCGGAGCCAAATCAATGCAGAAGTCAACATCCCTGTCGGGTGGCATGCCCGGCAGGTCTGAAGAAAATACCTCAAGAAACTCTCTAACAACAGGCATAGAATCCATAGAAGAAACCTCAGCACTAGAATCACGAACATACGCCAAATAGGCCAAACATCCCTTATCAACCATGCACCGAGCTTTCATATATGAGATAACCCTACGGGTAGAATGACCAAGAGTCCCTATCCACTCTAAACGAGATGACCCCGGCAAGGCTAACATCACAGTCTTGGCATGACAGTCCAAGATTGCGTGGTAAGGTGATAACCAGTCCATCCCCAATATGACATCAAAATCAACCATATCCAAAAGTAACAAGTCTACTCGGGTCTCAAGACCCCCAATCACAACTACACAGGGACGATGAACACGATCTACCATAATAGAATCACCCATCGGTGTAGACACATACACAGGAGCACTCAAGGATTCACTAGGATAACTGCATCGGAGGCCTTAGCCTCAGGCCTGGCTGGAAGAGCATAACATCGGGTCTAGGCCCTACCACTCTGAACTACATCTCTGGGACGGCCTCCTGATGGCTGGCCTCCACCTCTAGCGGCCTGACCTCCACCTCTAATACCTCTACCTCCACCTCTAGCACCTCTACCTCCACCTCTAGCTGGCTAAGCAGGCTGTGGAACACTCGGTGCCTGAACCATGGCACGGGAACCTTGATGCTGAGAGCTGCTTGATTCTCGAGGGCAAAATCTAGCAATATGCCCCGTATTGCCACAAGTATAACAAGCCCTCGGCTGTTGAGACTGCTGACCCTGACGACCTGAATGATCACCCCAAAACTCTGGAGCGGCGGTGCACTGATAGGAGCTGGTGGCGCACTATAGGACTGCTGATCAGAATACTACATATGAGAACCACGGCCACCTGAAGCACCGTGAGAAACCTGAAGCGCTGAATGAAACGGCCTAGAAGGATGGACCCTACCAAAAGAATCTCTGCCTCCAGATGAGGCACCATTGAACCTTCCCGAATGATGAGGCCTCTTGTCAGACCCCTGACCACTCCTTTATGACAGAACCATCTCCACTCTCCTGGCCACATTGGCCGCATCCTGAAAGAAAATCTCGCTCTCCGTCTCCTTAGCCATCTGTAATCGAATAGGCTGAACGAGTCCCTCAATGAACCTCCTCACTTTCTCTCTCTCAGTAGGAAGTATAAGGAGAGCATGACGGGCCAAGTCAATAAATACGGTCTCGTACTGAGTAACTGTCATAGAACCCTGCTGAAGACGCTCAAACTGCCTCCGATAGTTCTCCCTCTGAGTGATAGGAAGAAACTTCTCCAAAAATAGCTGAGAAAACTGATCCCAAGTCAAAGATGGTGACCCAACTGGTCTAGCCAAACAATAATCTCTCCACCAAGTCTTGGCGGATCCAGATAAGCGAAAAGCAGCAAAGTCGACCCCATTGGTCTCCACTATCCCCATGTTCCTGAGAACCTCATGACAGCTGTCTAAATAATCCTAGGGATCCTCAGAAGATGCACCGCTGAAAGTAGTAGTGAAGAGCTTAGTGAACCTGTCCAATCTCCACAAGGCATCAGCAGACATAGCTACTCCATCATCGGTCTGAGCTACCACACCCGGCTGAACTGCTCCAACTGGCTGAGCTGCTAGAGTCTGAAACTGAGAAGCCATCTGCTCCGGAGTGCGGGTAGCAGGAGTCTGGGCTCCTCCTCTAGCCTGAGAGACAGCTGGTGCTACAGGAAGCAAGCCTGCCCGAGTGACACTCTCCATAAGGCCCACTAGACGGACCAAAGCGTCTTGGAGTACTGAGGTAGCAATGAACCCCTCTAGGACCTGAGCTGGGCCCACCAGAACTGCTTGGGCCGTAACCTCATCATCAAACTCAACCTGAGGCTCCGCCACCGGTGCTGCTGCTCTGGGCTGAGCTCTGCCCCTGCCTCGGCCTCTAGCACGGCCTCGGCCTCTGCCCTCATGGGAGCTGCTGCTAGGGGCTCGGGCTGCTGATCAGTGGATGAGGAAGCGCGTGTTCTCGCCATCCACAAAAGAACAGAGTAGAAATTCAATTAGCATTGAGAAACCAAACCGCACGACAGGAAAGAATAGATGTGAAGTTTTTCCTAACTCTGTAGCCTCTGTGGATAAATATAGACGTCTCTGTACCGATCCCTCAGACTCTACTAAGCTTGTCCGTGAATTGTGAGACCTAAGTAACCTAGAGCTCTGATACCAACTTGTCACGACCTGGATTTCCCACCCTCGGGAGTCGTGATGGCGCCTACTAGTGAAAGCTAGGCAAGCCAACCAATTGAACTATTTACCTTGTTTCCATTTTAATCCGTTGACAATTAAGAACCGACATTTAATAAACAGCAGAATTTAATAAGCGGAAGACTGAAATGCAATATTTTAATAATGATACCAATACTAATCCATAACAAAACTACCCAGAACTAGTGTCAAAATTTCACAAGCTATCTAGGAATACTACAAATAAAGGTTTGAAAGATTAAAACAACACTGTCTCTGGAATACATGAAGGAAGCAGAATGAAAAGATAGAAGGAGACGCCAAGGCCTACGGACGCCTGCAGGTCTACCTTAGGTCGCCTGATGAACTGGAAGCAGCAACCTCACTGTGGTCCGAAAGCTACAGCACCGGGATCTGCACAAAAAAGTGCAGAGTGTAGTATCAGCACAACCGACCCCATGTGCTGGTAAGTGCCTAGCCTAACCTCGGCGAGGTAGTGATGAGGCAAGGACCAGACTACCAAATAAACTTGTGCAGTTAAATTATGTACAGCAAAATAAAGGCAAAACATTACAATTAAAGATAGGAAGGGGGAAACATGCTGCAGGGAACAACAAGTAGCAACAAAAACCAACAGCTAAATGTAAAGAACACCATAACTCAGTTATCAGTAGAAATCAGGAAATCAAAGACAAGTGCACGGCATCATCCTTCGTGCTTTTACTCTCGTCCTCACCATAAAATCGATATAAATGGCACGTCATCACCCTTCGTGCTTTTACCTCACATAATCATGGCACGGAATGATCCTTCGTGCATTATCACTCAAATAAAGGCACGGAATAGTACATCGTGCGGCACGACATCACCTTTCGTGCGTTAACACTCTCTCACAAATATCATGCACGGCATCACCCTTCGTGCTTTAACACTCTCTCACCAATACAATGCACGGCATCACCCTTTGTGCTTTAAAACTCTTCCTGACCCAAACAACAATCACAAGCAATAAGGGCAAGGAAATAAATAAAATCACAATAAAATCCCGGCAAGGGAACAATAGTTCAACAATCATATCGCGGCAAGGGAAACAATATCAAAAGAAACAACATCCCGGCAAGGGAAACAATATCAAAAGAAACAACATCCCGGCAAGGGAGATAACTTTAAAAGCAACAACGTCCCAGCAAGGGAGATAATATCATATCCTCTTCTCTTTTTCACATTTACTTCACAACTCAATTCACAACTTGAGCCAATGCTCTATAATGTTCAATTGCCAACAAAAATTCCACAAATCATTTCACAACTTGAGCCAACGCTCTTCAATGTTCAATTGCTAACAATAATTCCACAACCTGAGCCAACGCTCTTCAATGTTCAATGACAAAAATTACTTCCACAAGCCTTGTTCAACAATAGAAATATCACAAAAGGCATGAACAATACAAAACGGAGTCATATTAATCATAGCATAAGACTCACGGGCATGTTTGACACCAACGTATAGATACTCGTCACCATGCCTATACGTCGTACTCAACAATTAACACATAGCAAATAGGACACAACTCCTAATCCCTCAAGCTAAGGTTAGACCGAACACTTACCTCGATGCCACGAACACAATTCAAGCCTCAACTACCGCTTTACCTCTTGATTCCACCACCAATTCGCTTGTATCTAGCCACAAGTTGCTTAACTATATCAATAAATGCTAAATGAATCAATTCTAATGCATGAAATAGGTTTTCTAAAGTTTTTCCCAAGAAGTCAAAAATCGACCCCGGGCCCACATGGTCAAAACCCGAGGTTCGAACCAAAACCCGATTACCCATTCACCCACAAACTCAAATATATAATTTGTTTTGAAATCGGACCTCAAATCGAGGTCCAAATCCCCAAAATTCGAAAATCCTAAGTTCTACCCAAAACACCCAATTTTTCCCATGAAAACCCTTGATTTTGAGTTGAAATCATGTAAAAAAATGTTAGAGATTAAAGAAAACGAGTTAGAAATGACATACAATCGATTTGGAAGAATAATTGTCTTTGAAAAATCGCCCAAAGGTGTTTAGGTTTTGAAAAGGTTTTAAAAATGGTTGAAAATGCGTCTAAGTTATGATTTTGCAGGTTGCAGATGTCGCAATTGCGACCAGGGTTCGCAATTGCGAACCCTTCAGAAGTCTGCTTTCTTCGCATTTGCGATTGGATGTTCGCAATTGCGAACTCGCATTTGCGATGAGGATGTCGCATTTCCGACAACTGGCACATTCAGAAGACTTCGCATTTGCGAAGGGTACCTCGCATTTGCGAGGTAGTGCTGGTCCTGGGCTCATCGCATTTGCGACATAATTCTCGCATTTGCGAGCTCGCATTTGCGAAGCCTGCAGGCCTGCAACATACCAGCAATTCCTAAGTTCAAATTTCACTCCGTGGCCTATCCAAAACTCACCCGAGCCCTCGGGGTTCCAAACCAAACATGCACACCAACCTAAAAACATCATACGGACTTGCTCGTGCAATCAAATTATCAAAATAACATCAACAACTATAAATTAAACCCCAAATTCATGAAATCATTCAAGAACACCAAAATTTCCAATTTCTCAACTTTAACTCCGTTTTATACCAAACCAATTCCTATCTTTACCAAATTTTTCAAATTCAAACAAATTATTATTCCAAACTTGTACCGGGCTCCGGAACCAAAATACGAGTCCGATACCATAAATTTCAAACATCTTTCATTTCCAAAAACTCATATATATTCCAGAACAATTTTCTTTAAAAATTTATTTCTCGGGCTTGGAACCTCGGAATTCGATTCCGAGCTTACGCCCAAGTCCCATATTTTCCTATGGACCCTCTGGGACCATCAAATCACGGGTCTGGGTCTGTTTGTTTACCCAAAATATTGACCGAAGTCAACCTAAATTCATTTTAAAAGCAAAATTTATCATTTTTCACAGATTTTCACATAATTGCTTTCCGGATACATGCCCGGACTGTGCATGCAAATCGAGGTGAGACAAAGAGGAGGTTTTAAGGCCTCGGATCACAGAATTTATTTCTAATACAAGTGATGACCTTTTGGGTCATCACAAGGCAGAGGTGCAGATCGAGTTACTCAGGGAGGGGGGCAACCCCGTTTGTTTGCTACACTTGATCGCCAGAGTGCAGAGTCATCTACAGAAGTTATTACAGGTATACTTCTAGTCTGCTCCCATAATGTTTATGCCATAATTAATCCTGGTTCAACGTTTTCATATGTGACTCCATACTTTGCAATTAACCTCGGGCTAAAACCTGAACACCTTGGTGAGCCATTCCTAGTATCTACTCCAGTTGGCGACTCAATGGAAGCCACAAGAGTCTATAGAGGTTGTATTGTTTCAGTCCAAGGTCGCAGCACCAAGGCCGATCTCGTAGAGTTAGAAATGGTGGATTTCGATGTGATCATGGGTATGGATTGGTTGTCTTCCTGCTATGCAATGTTAGATTGTCATGCCAAGATAGTCAGGTTCCAATTTCCAAATGAAGAAGTCTTAGAGTGGAAGTGTAGTGCAGCATCGCTTGTAGGCAAGTTTATTTCTTACCTTAAGGCACAACGAATGATCGGTAAGGGGCGTCTCGCCTATTTGGCTCACATCATTAATCCAAAATCAGAACCACTAGCTCTTCAGTCTATGCCAGTTGTTAGAGAATTTCTAGAAGTTTCCCCAGATGACCTTCCCAGACTTCCTCCTGAAAGAACCATAGACTTTGGCATCGATCTCATGTCAGGCACTCAGCCCATATCTATACCTCCTTATAGGATGGCCCCAACAGAACCTAATGAGTTGAGAGAACAGTTGAAAGACCTTCTTGACAAGGGCTTCATCAGGCCGAGTGTTTCACTGTGAGGTGCCCCGGTCCTGTTTGTCAAGAAGAAAGATGGGTCTCTCAGAATGTGCATCGACTATCTGCATTTGAATAAAGTTAGCATTAAGAACAAGTACCCACTGCCAAGAATTGATGATTTATTTGATCAACTTCAGGGTGCAAAGTACTTTTCAAAGATAGACTTGAGGTTGGGGTACCATCAGTTGAGAATTAGAAAAGAGGATATATCTAAAACAGCCTTTAAAACTCGCTACAGGCACTATGAATTTCTAGTGATGTCCTTCGGGTTGACAAATGCTCTAGCTGCATTCATGGACCTCATGAACATAGTTTCAAGCCATTCCCTGATACCTTTATTATCGTGTTTATAGACGATATTTTGGTATACTCTAAGATAAAGGAAGATCATGCAGAACACCATAGGATAGCCTTGCAGACCTTGAAGGAGGATAAGCTTTATGCGAAGTTTTCAAAATGTGAGTTATGGTTACAGTCAGTGGCATTCTTAGGCCACGTGGTATCTAGTAAAGGCGTAAAAGTACCTTAGAAGACAGAAGCAGTTAAGAACTAGGCATGGCCAACAACGCCAACCGAAATCAGGAGTTTCTTGGGATTAGCTGGCTACTATAGAAGGTTTGTAGAGGGATTCTCCACACTCGCAGATCCATTAACTAAGTTGACTCAAAAAGCAGTTAAGTTCCAATGGGCAGATGCTTGTGAGCAGAGTTTTCAAGAGTTAAAGAAGAGGTTGACCATTGCTCATGTACTAACCTTGCCGACAGGTTCGAGTGGGTTCATAGTGTATTGTGATGCCTCCAGAGTTGGTCTCGGTTGTGTTCTTATGCAAAATGGAAAAGTTATTGCTTATGCTTCCAGGCAGTTAAAGAATCATGAAATGAACTACCCCACACACGACTTGGAGCTTGAAGCAGTGGTGTTTGCATTACAGATATGGTGACACTAAATTTATTGTGAGAATTCTGAAGTGTTTACAGATCACAAAAACCTCCAGTACATTTTGAAGCAGAAAGAGTTAAATTTGAGACAGAGGAGGTGGCTCGAGCTATTGAAGGATTATGACATCAATATCCTTTATCACCCGGGCAAAGCTAACGTGGTAGCAGATGCACTTAATAGGAAGTCAATGGGTGTCCTGGCCCATCTTGCACTACAAAGGCGAACTTTGGGTCGAGAAATACAAAAACTGGCAGATGATAGAATTAGATTGGATGAGACCGAAGAAGGAGGTATAACTGCTTTTGCCTTAGTGCAATCCTCTCTTGTTGTGCATGTTAAGGCTAAGTAAGATGAAGATCCATACTTAGTGAAGTTAAAAGAAGGAGTCAGAAACAAAGAAATCACTGCTTTCACTCTAGGAAGTGATAGAGTTTTGAAGTTGAATGATCGGTTATGTGTGCTTGATGTAGATGGTCTCAGAAAGGCCATAATGGAAGAAGCTCACAGCTCGAGGTACTTTATCCACCCAGGTGCTACCAAAATGTAACTGGACTTGAAAGGGTTGTATTGGTGGAAAGGCATGAAGAAGCAAGTAGCAGATCATGTGGCTAAATGTTTGAATTGCCAGCAAGTCAAAGCCGAGCATCAGAGGCCTGGTGGCTTAGCTCAAGATATAGAGATACCACAGTGGAAATGGGAGATGATTAATATGGATTTCGTAGTAGGTCTACCTCGCACATACCATAAGCATGATTCAATTTGGGTTATTGTAGACCGACTGACAAAGTCCCAGTATTTCCTACCAGTAAAGACGACAGATTCCACAGAGCAGTATGTGTAGTTGTACATTAAAGAAATAGTCTGATTGCATGGTACTCCAGTTTCAATCATATCTGACAGAGGCCCTCAGTTCACAGCGCATTTTTGGCAGGCATTTCAGAAAAGATTAGGCACCAAGGTCAATTTGAGCACCGCTTTCCATCCACTGACCGATGGCCAGGCAGAAAGATTAGGTACCAAGGTCAATTGGTATGGCTCCTTATGAAGCGCTATATGGGCAAAGATGTAGGTCTCCAGTGGGTTGGTTTGAACCAAAAGAGGTTCTATTGATTGGTCCAGAGTTTGTTTGTGAGGCCTTAGAGAAAGTTCAGCTAATCAGAGAAAGACTGAAAGCAGCTCAGAGTCGTCAAAAGTCCTATTCTGACAAAAGGCATCGTGACTTAGAGTTCATGGTTGGTGACAAGGCATTTTTGAAAGTTTCACCAATGAAAGGAGTTATGAGGTCCGGTAAGAAAGGAAAACTTAGTCCTAGGTTTATCGGACCTTAGGAGATCATAGAAAAAAAAGGGAAAAATGGCTTATGAACTAGCGTTGCCCATTGAATTGTCCTCTATTCATCCTGTCTTTCATGTGTCTATGCTTAGAAAGTGCATTTATGATGAGTCACATATTATACCTGCCAACACCATAGAAATTAAAGAAGGCTTGGCTTATGAAGAGGTACCTATAGAAATTCTCGATAGGCAAGTAAGAAACTTCCTGAAACTACTTGTGCCAAAGTAGGGAGCACACGAGCCGAGGGTCTTGTTGCCGAGAATTTACTTAGCCAGGCTAAGGTATGATACATGAGTACTGAGAACCATGAAGCGAGTGGCACCTCGTGGATTGAACTTTTCGATCGGTTGTGATCGAACCCGTGCCGTTCACACAGTGACTAAGACAGAAATAGGTCAGGATAGTTAGAACTCCCGAAGTATAAAGTGAGGTATTTTTTTTATAAGAAAGAAAAAGAAAAAAATTTCTTTTACAATATTCATAAACTGCTATTATGCAATTATTTTTGAATTGTTCTTATAAGCTTTACACTACAAAAAGAACTGGAATTAGCTACGAATGTCGTCGCTAATCTGTCGCTAAAACGCCCGTAGCTAGCTGAATTTCTTGATAATCTGTTGCTAATCCGTCGCTAAATGAGATTAGTGACGGATTTTTTCTATTTAGCTACAGAATTTGTCTGTCGCTAAAACCAGATTTTTTTTAGTAGTGTTTATGTTTTAGATGCATTTAGAATCTTTGCTCGTAATGTATATGTTATTAAAGTTTCGTCCCCTGTCGTTGAGACTCACTGAGTACAATGGATGACTTCCCTTACTTCCAGTACTATTGATGAGCTCCGCTTTTGTTCGTGGAGTACTCCTTTGTGTCGTCACTATTTAGCTATTTCTTTGTTTACTTAGAGAACTGGCCAAGAAATCTAATGTCCTAAGCAGTGCATCAGTTTATAAGTAGAGGCTTCATAGACACAGTCGGTGGGTTAAGATTCAGGTATTTTAATAATAACTTTGCAATAACTCAATAGTTACTACGAATAAATTTTTGGAGTTGGTTTATTTTAGATATTTAAGTTAATTAAAAGTATTTGGTTAAAGTATTTCCTTTGTTGCATATAAAGTTTGAGGTTATAATAGTTTTGATAAGCAGAGATGGTTCGCTCGGTCTAATTTTGCGACCGGGTGCCAGTCACGACTTATTCAGAAAATGGGTCGTGACAAGTTCATTTGCTAAAACTTCATACCAAAACATGCTGAAGTTCTGTAACGCAGTCTACAGTTTTGTCCTGAGTTTTATCCGAAATTTCAGTCTAACCAAGATGAAGTTTTTTAGTTCATTTGCTAAAACTTCAGCCTAAACATGCTTAAGTTTTTGTCCTACAGTTTTCAATAGTCTTTTATTAAAAAAAGGGCAAAATCATCTTTTTAAAACTCTTTTAACAAAAAATGGGTACGGATACAAACTGAAAAACAAACGTGTACAAATTAAAAGGGGGCGACCAAATAGGGGCCATGCAATTTTTACAATAATAGTGTACAGCAACTTGCACTTGCAACACAACTCATTGACAGAAATAGAGTAGTTGCCATTAAGGTGTAGGGAACAAACTTTCCAAGTACATTGTAGACCCATACAATTAAGGAGAGTTTTGTCGATATTCTTGAATCTAGGTAGGTAATTAATGAATGAAAAGTCCATATTTTACCTTGCATTTTCTACGATATTTTCGCAATGCGCCAGCATGATACATGAAAAGTCATACTCAAATTTTGAAAACTTTATCAAATGGCTGCCACAAGTTACCCTATTTTCTCTGATACACGTACCCTTGGATACCTTACTGTCCTAATCATACAAAATTTCAAGAATAAAAAAGAAACTAGTTGGCTAATCAAATTTGATCTTGATCTCTGTCAAGATCACGCAGCAAGTTGCAATTCTATATGCATAAATTGGCCCTTTTTTAAAATAAAAAATAATGTTTTTCACACATATCATGTCTTTAAACGGCAGAAAGATTGGATCAAAACCAGCCAAAGACCTCTTGTCGATTGGAACTACGTTTGAAATAAGATGCCAAGTCAGATGCTGAAGTATCTTGAGTTGGAAATTACCATATTAAAATTGGCATATGCAGAATACCCCCAAAAAACATATATTACTCAGCTAATCTTTGTCCTTTTCTCGGCTTACCTATGGTGGGGCAAATTAAACTTCAACGGCCAACTGCGAATACCATATCTTTGAAAAGGCGATGGGGCAAACCTCAGCGGCCAATCGAGTTTAGGTGAATCTCACATCTTTGAGAAGATGGTGGGGCAAACCTCAGTGAGGACATTGAGTCCCGAGGATGAATGTGATGCCCATGACGGAGAACGGGCTGATGAGGGCTAGTCAACCAGGACTGGCAAGCTTCTAGGCTGGCAAATGTGCACATATCACCTTAGGCGAATCTCACATCAGAATGAGAGAGGAAAGTAAAGAACGACATGACACAAGTTTAAATGATACTTGAGGTGGCACAACCTGATAGAAAAATCCGTGTGAACCTAGGCCCAATGTGTCATGGGCTTATGTCGTGACAGATATAAAATAAAAAATTAAAGGAGGCTAAGCTTAGGATAAGGACCACTGTTTTTGTTAAGATATTTAGACAGCATTAAATGAAAAGATAAATGAGCTGTACGACAAAGAATATATTTTGATTATAAATCAATAAACTCAACGACAAATTTATAGGACACGGAATATAGACCACTCTACACCAGATTTGACGACTCAAATAATTTTTAATGGATCTTAAATGACTCAAATCAGAAGGGGTTAAAAAAAGAAAAACGTAAGAAAGGGGATTAACGATTTTTCTGCTCTAGAAATTAATTGGTCACTGTCAAAGAAAGAGCCAAGTGTGGACCAAATACATAGAAACAAGATTTTTTTTAGTGAGCGTCTAATCCAGAATTTATACGTCGTGAATGCTGACTCAAATTGTATATCTAATTCAAGGTATACTTGTTATTTACACACATATAAAGTTCGATTCAAAACTCTGAAATTCTACATAACATGCGATCACATATTTGGATCTACCAATGTATTTTGGTGAGAAATTAGCTCCAAAAGGTAACTTTTGTTGCTTTAATCAGTTTCACACGTCAGTTCTAGCTTTGCCAAGTCATTTCCTATTGTTATCGCCACAACATTTGGGATGCAGATCTGGTTACACCTAAAAAATTAAATACTCCTAGAAAGGAACCATTTGTACAACTTGTACAGCATAAAAATACGCATATGACGCTCATTCATCCAAAAATCCCTTCCTTTCTTGCCTCTAAAAATCTTCTTACTTGTCTATTTGAACCAAACCAAATATGAAGGAAGATATAGAGCAAAGTGAGAACAGGCTACAGGAAGAGATAAGAGCTCCTCTCATCACTCAAACAAATAAAAGGGTAACAGAAGAGCAGGCAGAAAATGGCTGCTACGACAAGAAACAAAACAGGTGCATGGTTTACCTCAGCACATTTGTGGCTGTCTGTGGTTCCTTTGCATTTGGATCTTGTGTAAGTTCATCCCTCTGACTAGTTCATTCTCTTGTTTTCTTAGTTTAAGTTGACGGTGCAAGTATTTGTACAATTAGATTACTCATCAGATAATTGCTGCTAAATATTTATGGCAAACACTAATTGGTAACCTGATAAAAATGGCTACTAATAAGTTAAACTACATTGATTTAATAGTGTAAAAGATCTTTGCACTATTAATGTATATAACTTAAATCATTCGTTTCTCCCTTCTCATATGTGACGCTTCTCAACTTTTCAGGCTGGCTATTCATCACCAACACAATCCGCCATCAGAGAAGAACTCAATTTATCTATAGCAGAGGTTAGAGATATGCATATCTACATTTGTTGGAAGGAGTATACCTGTTGCTTTTAAATACAGTAAAAACAAGGGGAAAAAAGCTAGTGGATAGAAACTTTGGCTAGCTTGTAAATTTCTATATAGATAATTACATGCCTGCATTTCTACAGTATACTTTCACTCGACGAGTATAACTTCTATACATTGACATTTAATCGAATTTTTATACTATCAGGCTACCCAAAGGATAACTATAGGTAGTATGAGATTAGTAACGGGTAAAATAACACAAGTAACCTACTATAATAGATCATTGAAGTATAGTGATAAGTGTAAAAATTCTTTACACTGTCAGAATATATAAGTTCACTCATTCACTTGGTTAGATGAGCATTTTCTGGTTAATCTGATCAAGAAAAGTTCAATATACTTGCAATCAGCCTAATAGTTATTCCATACAAACAAGAAATGAACTAGCATAGGACACAAATGTTTGTATGGACTTGTTAATTTTCTGGAAAAGGTGGTTTTACTAGAGGTAAGAACACTAACATGATGTCAAGAATGTACCTTGATTACGGTACTTCTGTCCTCAATGGAATACCTTTCTTGTTGGAAGAATATTTGGCATTCTTAACTTGTGTTCCTTGTATTAGACTACCTTTGATGTGTTCAACATTTGCACTATGCAGTTCTCGCTCTTTGGCTCAATATTGACATTTGGTGCGATGATTGGAGCAATCTTAAGCGGTCCCATTGCTGATTATATTGGCCGTAAAGGGGTAAGCCTGGAGTAGATTCTGAGTTCACCAGTATCCACCTTTTATCTTCTTTATTACAGCCTGATAATTATCTGACTATGTGTAACATGCAAACAGGCAATGAGAATGTCAAGTGCTTTCTGTGTTGCTGGGTGGTTGGCCATTTACTTTGCTCAGGTTTATTACAAGTTCTCTTTTCCTATTCATGACACGGTATTGCTACATAGGTCTTACAAACTGATAACTATTTTTTCCTCTTCAAAGGGAGCTCTTTCTCTGGACATTGGAAGATTGGCAACAGGATATGGAATGGGAGTTTTTTCTTACGTGGTACATACTCTGTTTCCTAGAGATTTTATCAAAATATCCAACTACAGTGTGCTTTCAACTTTCTTGATTCCAACATTTCCCTGATAACTACAAATCAGGTGCCTGTATTTATAGCTGAAATTGCACCTAGAGATTTACGAGGAGCTTTGACAACCATAAACCAGGTAAAGAAGTACAGTTTCTACCTGTGCTCCATACATCAATTTTATAGCAGAATGCCTTTACTTGAGTGATAAATTTTCAAACCTTAGTTACAGCTGAACTAATAACAGTACTCCTGTGATAGTAAAACCTGCACATTATTTTTCTGTAAGACTACTGCCCTTAACTTTTTCCTACTTACCGGATAGTTAGTGTCCTAAGGTTATTGAAATGTAGGAGACACTCTTTTAATGTAGTATGACTAGGACTATTACTCCAACATTTTCTATTATTCATCGAGTAATGTATATCACCATTTCTTTAGTTCAGATAAACTGAAAACAACGTGGTTATTTCAGTATTCACTAAAATAAAGAAAATCTAAATAGGAAGAAACATACTATACTTTTACAGATTATAGAGTGGATGTTGTAGTTGGCTGTTGATTATCCTCCCTTGACGGTTTGTTACTTCTACACCTCCAGCTGATGATATGTTGTGGAGTCTCAGTTGCCTTCATTATAGGAACTATGCTGACATGGAGGACTTTGGCGTTAACAGGTTTGTTTTAGCATCAAGTTGTATTGTGAGATCTAGAAAGAGCTAGCTGCTACTACAAGGGAAAAGACACGCAAAAAGAAGAAAAAGGCAAATCAGAGGAATAAAACCACAATAAACAATGTATTCAAGTGCTAAGAGTTTGATTTTCTTTTTTCAGGATTAATTCCATGTGCTATTCTCCTTTTTGGTCTTTTTATTATTCCAGAGTCTCCTAGGTGGTTGGTGAGTTAAATGGTTAAGATTTTATCCTGTCAGTAAAATCAAGAAAATGGCATAACATTTCCACCATATCTGTAGGCAAAAATAGGACATCAAAAGGAGTTTGAACTTGCACTCCGCAAACTTCGAGGCAAAGATGCTGACATATCTGAGGAGGCAGCTGAGATCCAGGTTCATTATTCTGGAAAACTCAAATTTCAATTTCTTTCATTCTTTGTAGGTTATCTAAAACTTTCCTCAAAATACTCTCCTAATATTACTTATCTTATCTGCTTGACAGGATTATATAGAAACCCTTGAAAAGCTTCCCAAAGTCAACTTGTTTGATTTGTTTCAAAGAAGATACTTGAGCTCACTCATAGTAAAGTTCCTTTTCCACATATTGTTTTTCGACAATTTGGTAGCTGAAACTGTTAGTTAATTTATGTATATGATAAACCTATGGCCAGGTGGGAGTTGGACTTATGGTGTTTCAACAGTTTGGTGGAATCAATGGAATCTGTTTCTACACCGGTAGCATATTTGAGTCCTCAGGTAGGAAACCCTCATTGAGGCCTGTAAAATATAACATGTCATTTCATTTCCCTTCAGCTCAAGAATTTAAAGCAAACAACTGTGTTAAACCATAAAGTTGTTCTTACTGTATTCCTTTTCCAGGGTTCCCCTCTGATGTCGGAACTATAATCTATGCAATTATACAGGTTTCAACTCTTACTCTCTCAGTTCTATGGATGTTGGTGTTATAATGGATAATTCACTTTACTTTATTTTCTTCATCAGGTTCCCATCACCGCATTGGGTGCAGTCTTAATTGACAGAGCTGGAAGAAAGCCTCTTTTATTGGTATATCTAGGAAAAGAAAGCCAATTTCTTGAGGATATTACCCGTTGCATTCACCAAATATAATGATAATCATATCTTTGCAGGTTTCTGCGACAGGACTTGTCATAGGCTGTATACTAACAGGAACCTCATTCTATCTGAAGGTTAACACTAAAACCGAAATTGCTTAAGCTTCTTAGTATGTCTCATGAACATTTTGACGAAAAAATTATTATTTGACCAGGGACATGAAATTGCAGTAAAGGGAGGACCAATACTTGCCGTAACAGGCATACTGGTACCATAAATATCCACTCTGATTGTCCTCTTCATAGTAGCTTACCCCGATCCCCACTCTCCCTCAACCATGTGAAAAAAAGTGGAGGTTTTCCTTCCAGTTTATCTAATAATCATTCTCAAATGCAGGTCTATATCGGGTCCTTTTCGATAGGAATGGGAGCAGTTCCCTGGGTTGTAATGTCGGAGGTATGTAAAATCTGTACTATCCTCTATTATTAACATTTGAGACATGTCGAGCCTAAGAATTACCTTTCTTGCAGATATATCCAATAAATATTAAAGGGGCTGCTGGGAGCCTTGCAACACTAGTGAATTGGTTTGGGGCATGGGCCTGCTCTTACACTTTCAACTTCCTCATGACCTGGAACTCTTTTGGTAAGATGTTTTGGCAGATATCATTTCTAAAGTTGCAAATTTGCAAGCAAAATTTGATTGAAGATAGGGTTCAGCGGGTAAGTCCATTTATCCGTCATGGTTTAAAAATGATCGACAGAAGAAAGGAGAAACTAATAACAAGGGAGGGGTATAAACTGTTTACTGCATATTAAGACAGCTAAAGGTTAGATATGTATGCTCACATTAGTTTCACTGGTTGCAGGTACTTTCATTCTTTATGCTGCAGTCAATGCACTCTCAATTTTGTTTGTGATCAAGATAGTACCTGAAACCAAAGGAAGAACATTGGAACAAATCCAGGCTTCTATTAATGCATCATAAAATACCTCAGCACCTTGGTTCGTCCTTCCTACTGAAAAATCTCACACTCATCCTGGGATTTTCCAAAGATTTAAAATGATTGACTATTTGTTGCATAGTGGACCGTCTCCATATTCCCCATTTGTTTAAGGTATGAATACCGTATTAGAACAAAATGATTAGAATAATGTGCTCCTGTGCCCTTTTCTTTCTTTCTTTCTTTTTTCCTTTTTTTTTTTTCTGAGTATCAATCAGTTAGTCAAGAAAAGTCTTCCATGATGTGGAATCACATTTTTGAACTGTACTCATTGATTTCAAGAACCCTAGTTTTCTGCTCGCTTTTCCTTAATTACTTGGGAATCTTTGAGAAATTCAGGTGTCTCTTCACAAACCTAATGCCTTATATTATCAGTGTTTCCTCAGTCTACAGCAGATTAATATGCAACCGACGAACTACACAATATAGATGAAGGGTGATATGTGTAAGGGAGGTCAAAGAAAATCCCTACCAGATTAGTGAGGGCTGCTTAAAAACTAAAGAGATTATCTAGCAACTTTGCCAGACCTTTGTAGAATAGAATTAATTTGCCTAATCCATCATTAACCAATTGCTGTTCTCTGAAGAAGACCCTTCAACTGTGACAGCTTTTGAGAGGTTGTTTAATGCTATGTGGACTAGGGCTTAATATAATTAAGTCCTCATTTCTCCAAGTTTCTGTCCTATAAATAAAGGAATAGTGGTGCGGATATTCAGCTGATACAATCTGAGAATAATATTGCTTCCTTAATATAAGAATACACATAAGTCCTATTGGATTACACTGGGACTGTTGTTATTGTTGTTGTAAACATAGAAGACTGGATTAACAGACATGATCAGTTTTACGGAGTTTAAGAAAAAATGAAAACTTTTGGAATTTGTGGTTCTAAACAAGTCAAAAAGGGGCCCAGAGTATTTGTACTAAATTGTAAGTTTAAGCTAAATTGTTACTAAATTTAGAAAGGGATCATTCTTTTTGGAACGGACCAAAAAGGAAATAGTTTCACATAAACTGGAACAGAGGGAGTAACAAGCAGGGAAAGAAGGCAGAACGATCTACACTGCAAACTGCTAAAAACCAGAAATATCTATCAAATCAACAATCTTTTAAAACTCTTAGCATCTTTAGTGGCTGATCGATGTTAGATGGTGCTGTGATTTTAAAAGTGAAGTACAGTAACTCATCAAAAATCTCTTTTTTACCTATAAAATTAATTGCTAACTATATTACATCAGCCTTACAATTACCTTAACAAACCTTGTTGAAGTGCGAAAGAGGTATGGTTACTTCAAGCGAATTCTTTAAAATATACTAAAGACTTGCAAAACAACTTGGCTTTGTTGTTGGTTACCTTAATTTTACTCCCCTAGTAAGAATAAATGCTTCATTTTCTGTAGCTGGAAGGCTTTCAGGAAATTAAATAAGAAAAAAATTGATTATACAGAAATTTAGCGTAAAAGAGATCATAGCAGAAGTTAGAGCATTACCTATTCTTATAACTTTGAAATTCAAACTCCCTCTTAGTTAATTGGGTCATGAGAATCAATTTGATAAACAGACATTATCGGTTTTACGCTCAAAAGAGGCATTATCATCCATTTCAGATATCTTTTTCTCCGAAGTACTATTTTTATCTTATGCTTTCTCGAATGACCGGTTGGAAGAATAAAATAAGACATCTATTTTCCATATGGCTTAGACAATGGATTATTAAATTCTTTTTTACAAAACTTACATATTTACGATTAATTAGCAAAAGATAATAATGAATTATACTAACTTTTATATTTCATTCAATATTGTAAGTTTTATATAGTGGGATTATTACTGGGTTTTTGTTGTTGTTGTTGTTGTTGTTATTGTAAGTTTTATATAGCCGGAGCCAATGTTGGTTTCCGAGTTAAACTTCAGCTCCAAATTTGGAGCGATTTATAAAATTATTTCAGTGTCACGGTTGAAATCATTCGTTTGTGTTCTCCCTACTTGTTTACCCTAAAATCCGAGTAACAATTAAACTTGTTTTGTGGTTTTAAAGATACGTGATTTAGTCCAATACTAACTAATAACCAAGAAATCAAACGTATAAATTAAAGAAGTAAGTTGAATCAAACCAGTGCTTGAGCAAGTCTTGACCTCGAGTTACAATGACCCCGAGTTAGGCCAGTAAGAACAATAAAGTAAGGACAATGAAGTTAAGAGACAATTCTGATGAGTAATGAACAAGAAAGTAAGAGTGTATATTCTTTTGCCAATGATTGATGATGCGTTACAAATGATTGGTGTCCCCTTTATATAGTAGGGGAACCCTAAATAAGGTACATTTCCATTTTCAGCAAGGAATCTTACTGGGACAGCTGTCTAACCGCCTAGTACAAATCCGTACTAACTAGTACAAATCTATTCCAGAATTTACGCCGAGATCTTAGGGCCACCGGGGGAATCTCGCTCTTTCTGTTATAAAACCATAACGGTATTATCTCGAGGTTGATCATACTCGCCCCGGGTATTCATCGAGCACTTTGATCTTCGAGCTTTGTATTCTGCCTTCGGGCTCGAGCTCGGTCCATATTGAATTTGTTCCCGACATGACACCTCGAGCCTACAGAATTGGGGTCACATGATTTTGACCGTATACAGATAGTCCCCGGGTTTCTTAGAATAAAATGACAAGAAATGACTTGAGCCTCGATTTTCCGGAGTCCTTGATGATGAGGTCATTCCCATGACGTAGGCGCTCGAAGTGACCGAAACGTCCGTCGGTTCGCTTCCCCAAAACATTAAATGCTTCATCAGTGGTGGTCGGCCATTAGTGGCGTTGAATCGTCGCCGCTTGCCTATAAATACAAGGTTTAATTTCGGAAAAAACTTTACTCCAGTCTTCAAACCACCTCCAAACTTCTTTAACATTTCCCTCTCTTCATCTCTTCTCTCCTACTACCCGTTACTCCCGTTCTTTTCAGTGTCAGAAAATACCAAAATGCGCCATCTCCACTTCTTCTAACTCGAATCAATGGCGAAAACTTCCAAAACAATTCCTCAAAAGGAGAAAGCTTCCTCCTCCTCTTCCCGGCCGGCCAAACTTATGGCGCCGGCCTTTCACGAGATTATTCCCGGCCCCTGCGTTATAAAGAAAGACTTTAACGTTGAAAATCCCCCCCACAATCCCTGGTCGATGCGAGCATGTATCCTGGTATATCAGCTCGATAACGAATAAGCACCTCATGGCCGTGAAGAAAGACTGTGGCTGGGGGACGAGGTCGTGGTGCAGATCCTCGACCCCGAGGAGAGCATTACCACTCATGTGGAGGGATTCCTAAGTGTTTACACTTACCCCTTCACACTGGGTCCCCTCGATCCAATCGTGATCGACTTCTGCAAAAGATATCAAGTCACCCTCGGCCAGATCCACCCTTCTTTCTAGCGTATAGTGATTATGCTTCGCTACTTCTCTAGCAAGGCCGAGGGACTAGAGTTCACCCTTAATCACCTCATCCAATTGTATCGGCCTCAGTTTTTCCGAGGGTTTATCAAGCTCCAATGCAAAGATCGAGCAAAGCCTTCTTCGCTAGCAATGACGAGATAAGGACCGAGGCGGGATAAGCCAGTTCGTCTGAGTGAGGACCTCGGACGTCATCCCCGAGGGAAAAATGCCGTTCCCAGAGAAATGGAACCCCGATCATAAGTGAAGTCCTTTTTCCAATATCCTCTTATATTACTTTTTTCTCATTGTGTGATGACTTTACCTTTTTTGCAGCGGTTGCTTGGATGCCCCTGTGATCCCCGACCTTGAAGACTGGGTTCAAAAATTAGCTGCGACCTCCTCGTATGACGAGCGCAAATAGCGTGACTTGTCGAAGGGCAAATGGGAGGCCAAACACCACAGTAAGTTCTTTTCCTAAGTCTTTGATGCTTTTACTTTTATCGGAGATGCCATCTTACTTATGCCTAATTTTCATTCATGCAAGCATTGGAGATGTCTCTGAAATGAGGCCGGCTCCGCCCGGGGAAGAGAACGATTCCTCGATTCCAAAATCGGGGAAAGATAACAATAGAAAAAGGGCTTCGAAACCCAAAGACCCCCAAGATAAAAGGGCTCCTACTCGGAGGCAAAAGAGGAAACTCATTCACGTGGGCATAGGCTCAATCCATCAACTGAATGATGAAGAAGAAGACGAGGGCGAAGAATCGGCGCTGGTGACCCGAGTCAGGAAGCCAGTTGAAGCCGTCAAGCCCTCTGAATCGG
Source organism: Nicotiana attenuata (assembly GCF_001879085.1). NCBI lineage: Eukaryota > Viridiplantae > Streptophyta > Magnoliopsida > Solanales > Solanaceae > Nicotiana > Nicotiana attenuata. The sequence continues at coordinate 50,040,041 of NC_031990.1, read as the reverse complement.
AGACCCTGCCTCGTGGTGAGGAGGCTTCGAAGAAAGATGCAGGCAAAGCCCCTGAATCGGTTGAGGTCGAGATTATTCCTCCGCCTTCAACAAATACACCAAAGGGGACAAGTATCGAGACCCCCGGGGCTGAATAGAGCGCTCCGAGCGACTTGCCCGGGGCCATGACAATAGGTCACTCTCCTCCTCTACCATCTTATTCCGAGGAGGAAATAAAGGAAGCTCAAGCTCTGCGAACGCCTAATCCGAGCGGAGTCCCCGGTGAAGAAGATCCTTTCCGGGATTGCTTTACTGGGGTCGATGATGCCGCCGACCTCAACAATGCATCTACCCTCTTAGAAGAGGCTCATCGTCTTTTCTCTCGAGTAAGCTTTTGCTCCTATCGTTGTAATTTTTTCTTTTACCATTTCCTCAACTGATATCTCTTTTTCTGTGTAGGCCATTACCAGGTTTAGGGCTGAGCTGGCCAATGTGAGGCCGAGCTCAAGAAGTCCTCGGATGAAGGGAAGGCCGTGAGGCTCATTTGCAGCCAAAAGGAGGAGGAGCTCAAGGACCTTCTGGCTGACTTGGCCAAAACTCGTCAAAATGAGGCCGAGCTAGACAAGCAGGTAACCATCATTTTGCAAGAGTATGGTCTACTTGACCCAACTGTGGAGGCTAACACTTCAGTGTCTCAGCTGCAGCAAAAATTGGAGATGATCGAGTAGCTTCGAAGGGAGGTCGATCAAGTTAAGACCGACTGCAACCAGTGGAAGGAAAATATGGATCGGCTTGCTGCTGAGAAAGAGGCCGCTCTAGCCAAACTGGCCTCGGCTGAGACCCAGCTCCGGGGTGCTAAAGTGAAAAACCTGGCCCAGTCCAAGAAGATCGATGAGCTCTAGGCCAAACATGCTGCAACCGTGGCCGAGGTTGCCGAAGCAGGGCTGAGGTCGAGAAGACGAAGGCCACGGCTGATAAAACCGTTGCTGTGTACCTAAGGGATGCTGAAGCTTCTCAAATGGAGCTAAGGGAAGCCTCCAACCTAGAGAAATGGAGCAGTGATTTTGCCAAGTATCAATCCCGCAGAGAGACCCTCGAAGAGATCCATGCTCGAGGTTTCGACCTCACCGAGGAGATAGCCCAAGCAAAAGCGCTCGAAGCCGATACCAAGTTTCTCGTCTCCTCCTCCGACGATGATAATGCTGAAGGCAGCCAAAGTGGGTCCGATAATGAAGTTAGTCCCGAAGAGGAAACTGCTCCCGAGGGAGAGAACAGCCCTGGGCATAGATAGGATTTTTCTTTCTCTTTCTATATTTTTCTTTTTGTAAGACCTTTCATCGGTCTCTTTTATATAACTTTTTCAAAGTATATAAAAGAAGAATTTCCTTGAATGTTTTCTCGATGTTTCCTACCTTATAAAATTCTTGTAATGACTTCATTCTTTTTAATTGTGTGTTTGAGATTTTATCTCAGATGTTTTCTTCGAAATTGCCATGGCCGAGTTCGAATAAGGTTCGAACTTTGGGGCATAGACCCTTACGGGCTCGTGCCGGATAATGGTGAGTCCCCGAGCCATAATCAAGCTATTATTTATTTAGACTTGGGACTAATCGAACCCTTGGGTTCGGATTGGGTGAGAACAAGGTCTCGAACCCTAAGTGTATCGGCCCTTAGGCTCTTTTAGATCGGGACATTATGGCCTCTAAGAGATGGCTATTATTTCTCCTTTTCGACTTAGAAGACTTAGTAAAAGTTTATTTATGCCTTGGCATGCATTTTTTACCAATTGGGTTTTTTGAGGGTTCGGTGTCGATCGGAATCCTTTGTTTTTAGTGCCTTAGCACAAGTTCGTATTTGAATAATTTGATACCTCTTAAGGTTTTTCGAGGGCAGATTTTATCGAAGCCCTTTGATTATTTTGTCGAGGTTATCCTTTATTTAACCGGTTTTTTGAGAATTCGAAGGCCTGTTTTATTGCGAAATTCGGACGTCTCCGAGCCGCGTTATTTTCGGCTGTAGCCTTTAGTATGGCCGTAGCCTTCGGTTGTGTCTCTTGGACTTGTTTCCCGATAACTTTTCGAACTTGTCCGAAATGTTAGTCCCCGAGGATGATGGCCTTGGCCTTTACATGGGGGTGCCTCTTGGAGGTCTTATGAACTCGAGTTTAGACAATTCGACTGTACTGACTTTCGATGACAGTCCCAGAGTATTCGAGGTGTGTTTGCATTTTGGCTCTTGAGTCGTTTCTCATAGAATCACAAGTATGAAGTTCGTATAGTAGCAGATTTCTTTGAGACACAAAGTGTTTGATATAAAAATGCTTCTTTGAATAATTCATACATGCGTACATGTTTTTCCATCGGGGCTCGACTATTCTATATGGACACGGTTCATCTGACCGTTTGGCCCATTACAAAGTTTTTCTATCGAGGCCCTTATTGGCGTGAAGTATTTTCCTCGAAAATATTACCTCTGAGGGTGATGCCCCCAGTATTCGAGGTTGATTGAAAAGTAGCCTTGGATACTGTTGAATTCTCCTTAGGTAGCACATAGTTGTTGCCTCGTTAAAAACCTTGCCGGAAAAACCCATTTGGGATAAAACCCGATCTAAGGGAAAAAGAGTGCAACGCGTGCTTTAAAACCTAAGGTCTTCGTGTATAAGGGTGCCCTCGTCGTCTTCAATCAAACATCTGCAATGATTTAGTCTTAAATACAAATGGAAAAAGGAGAAGGTCATACCTCAGCAATAGTACCATTTGAGTAGTGATACATTCCAGTTGTTTGGCAATTGTTCGCCTTCCATCGTGCCAAGTTTGTAAGATCCTTTACAGATAACTCCGATGACTCGGTACTATCCTTCCCATTTCGGGCCCAGTTTGCCTTTATTCGGGTCTCGAGTATTGAGGGTAACTTCCTTAGAACCAAGTCCCCGATTCCGAAGTGTCGAAGGCTGGTCCTTCTATTATAATATCTCTCGATTCTTTGCTTTTGCGCCGCCATCCGAAAAAGTGCAGCTTCTCGTTTTTCATCTAATAGCTCAAGGCTAGTATTCATAGCCTCGTGATTTGACTCCTCTGATGCATGTCGAAATCTGGCGCTGGGTTCTCCGACCTCGACTGGGATTAAGGCCTCGAAGCCATATACCAAAGAGAACGGGGTCGCCCCCGTGCTGGACTTCGTGTCTTTTGATATTCCCAAAGGACCTCAGGTAAAACTTCTCTCCATTTTCCCTTAGCATCGTTCAGTCTTTTCTTCAAGATTTGTATGATAGTCTTGTTTGTCGATTCGGCCTGCCCGTTTCCGCTCGGATGATACGGTGTTGATAAATCCTTTATATTTTGTGTGCTTCGAGGAATTCCGTTAATTTATTGCCGATGAATTGTTTGCCGTTGTCACATACAATTTTGGCAGGTATCCCGAATTGGCACACGATGTGATCCTAGATGAAGTCAATAACTTCTTTTTCTCTGACCTTCTCGAAGGCTTGTGCTTCCACCCATTTAGAAAAGTAGTTAGTCATAAACAAAATGAATTTAGCTTTACTGGGGCCGTTGGTAGAGGGACGACAATGTCCATTCCCCATTTCATGAAAGGCCACGGGGATAGGACACAGTGAAGTTGCTCTCCGGGCTGATGAATGATCGTGCAAACCTTTGACATTTATCACATTTTTTAACAAACTCCTTAGTTTCTTTTTCCATGTTATCCCAGTAATACCCTGCTCTAATAATTTTGTGAATCAAAGACTCGGTGCCGGAGTGGTTTCACAAGTACCTTCGTGAATTTCTCGTAGAACATAATAGGTGTCCCCCGGCCCTAAACATACTGCCAATGGTGCATCGAAGGTCCTCCTGTATAATGTTCCATCTTCGCACAATGTGAACCTAGCGGCCTTGGTTCATAGAGCCCTCGATTCTTTTTAATCTGATGGGAGCTTTCCATTTTTCAAATATTCGATATACTTATTCCTCCAATCCCAAGTCAAACTTGTAGAATTTATCTCGGCATGACCCTCTTCGACCACAGATCTCGATAATTGGACGACAGTCCCCGGGATAATATCATCTTCTTCAACTGACGACCCCAAGTTAGCAGGTGCATCAGCCTCACTGTTTTATTCTCGAGGCACATGATCTAAAGTCCACTCTTTGAAGCGGTGCAAGGTTACCTGTAGCTTGCCCAAATATCTTTTCATCCTATCCTCTCGAACTTCGAAGCTTTTGTTTACTTGGTTCACCACCAACAGAGAATCGCACTTGGCTTCAACGACCTCTGCCCCCAAGCTTTTAGCTAGCTTGAGACCTGCAATCATGGCCTCATACTCGGCCTCATTATTAGTCAACCTAGAAGTTTTAATAGATTGTCTAATAGTGTTACCTGTAGGTGGCTTCAAAACAATGCCAAGCCCGGACCTTTTCACATTCGAGGCACCATCCGTGAAGAGGGTCCATACCCCCGATGATGTACCCGATTTTAGCAGAAGTTCTTTCTCCACTTTGGGTACGAGGGTCGGCGTAAAATCGGGTCAGCTAGGATTTGAGACTTGATGGCCTTTCGGGGTTGATATTCGGTATCGTACCCGCCAAGTTCGACGGCCCATTTGGCCAACCGGCCCGATAGCTCGGGCTTATGCAAAATATTTCGAAGAGGATAAGTGGTTAACACACATATGGGGTGACACTAAAAATATGGCTTTAACTTTCTAGATGCACTTATTAATGCAAGTGCCAATTTTTCTAAGTGTGGATATCTAGTTTCCGCATCTCCTAAAGTTCGACTTACGTAATAAACTGGGAGTTGCATACCCTGCTCTTCTCGAACCAGTACACCACTTACTACTATTTCGGATACTGCTAAATATAAGTACAACTTCTCATTTACCTTCGGAGTATGAAGCAGAGGTGGGCTCGATAAGTATCGCTTCAATTCCTCCAATGCTTGCTGGCACTCCGCGGTCCACGCAAAATTATTTTTCTTTTTGAGTAAGGAAAAGAACCTATGGCTTCGATCTGATGACCTCAAAATGAATTGGCCCAAGGCGGCTATTCGTCCTGTTTGCCTCTGTACGGCTTTCACACTATCTACAATAGTGATATCCTCGATGGCCTTGATCTTGTCGGGATTGATTTCGATTCCCCGATTTGATACCATGAGACCGAGGAACTTACCCGAACTGACCCCGAAGGCACATTTTTCTGGGTTAAGCTTCATGTTGTACTTCCTCAAGATTTTGAATGTTTCCTGCAAATGAGTTAAATGGTCCTCTGCGCGCAGGGACTTAACCAACATATCGTCAATGTAAACTTCCATTGATTTACCTATCTGTTCCTCGAACATTTTGATAACTAAGCGCTGGTATGTAGCTCCAGCATTTTTTAGCCCGAAGGGCATTACATCAGTATGACCTGTTCCAGCTCCTCGACCGTTGACTTGGTTGCATCTGAATCTTCGGGAACAATAAAAGTTCGAGGAATAAGAAAATCCTCTTCTTATACCTCGATTACCTGCTTCTCCGATTCGGTCGAGGCTGGGGACGGTGATCGCTATTTGGTCATCTGCTTATCTTTTGTGCCCGATTTTTCTGAGGTCGAAGGCGCTGGTATCAGTGTCACCTCATTGACTGCAAATATTTCCTTTGCAGCGTGTTGTTCCTCGTAAACTGTTTTCACAACATCCACTGTTGGGAATTTCATCATCTGATGAAGGGTCGATGGTACTGCCCTCATGTTCTGGATCCATGGCCTCCCGAGTAATTCATTATACCTCATGTCGCCTTCAATGACATGGAGTTTTGTATCTTGGATGGTCCCGGCACGTTCACTGGTAGGATTATCTCCCCTTTCATTATTTCGCTTGCCATGTTGAAGCCGTTTAGGACCTGAGATGCAGGCACAATTTGGTCCTGCAGGTCGAGTCGCTCCACGACCCTTGATCTGATTATGTTTGCTGAGCTACCTGGATCCACTATAACACGTTTAAATTGAATTTTATTTAACAAAAATAGAAATTACCAGGGCGTCATTGTGCGGCTGGGAAATGCCTTTCGCTTCTTCGTCATTGAAGGATAGGTGCCCTCGGGCACATAACTCCGAGTCCGTTTTTCTCTGGTAATCGATACCTTGGTACGTTTGAACATAGGCCCTAGCGGAACGTCGACCCCACCAACGATCATATGAATTACATGTTGTGGCTCTTCCTGCTCATTTTTTCTGTTGGCGTCTCTTTCTCTGAAGTGGTTCTTAGCTCGATCACTGAGAAACTCTCAGAGATGACCCTCATTAAACAGTCGAGCTACCTCATCCCTCAACTATCTGCAGTCTTCGGTACTATGGCCATGTGTGCCATGATACTTACACATCAAATTTGGATTTATTTGAGAAGGATCGGTTTGTATAGGCCTGAGCCACCTGGTGTCTTTGATCCTTCTGATAGCCGATACGATCCCCGATGCATCGACACTGAAGTTATACTCCGATAACCGAGGTGCTTCTGTGGGATCGGTATGTTTATCAAAACCATTCTTACTCATAAGTCCCCAAGAATTTTTCCCTCGATCATTTCTTCGGTCATTCCGAAGAGGATTGCACCCGAACCGTTATTCTTTCGATCTGCGATATATGGCTGATATCGTTCCCTGTTTGATCTTGGTTCCCTATCAGTATACCTCGGGGCCTTAACCGCCAATCTATTTGGATGAACCGAACCCAAGGGGGCCCCCAGCTGGTCGTCCTCGACCCTGATCTTCGATTGGTAACGATTATGTACATTTGCCCAAGTTACAGCTGGATACTCGATCAGATCTTGCTTCAACTGTCATGACACGATCGAACTCCGCTTGTTCAACCCCTGTGTAAAAGCTTGCACAGCCCAGTCATCTGAGACCGGTGGTAATTCCATTCGCTCCATTTGGAATCGGGATACGAACTCTCTTAGCATTTCATCGCTCCTCTATCTTATCTTAAAAACGTCAGATTTCCTTGTTGCAACCTTTATAGCCCCGGAGTGTGCCTTCAGAAGACGTCTGCTAACATAGCGAATGAATCGATGGAATTCGGTGGCAAGTTGTGATACCAAATCATTGCTCCTTTTGACAAGGTTTCTCCGAATTTTTTCAACAAAATCGACTCGATCTCGTCATCATTTAAGTCGTTTCCTTTAATCCTGCATGTGTAAGAGGTGATGTGTTCATTGGGATCGCTCGTCCCGTTGTACTTAGGTATATCTGGCATACGGAACTACTTGGGAATGGGTTTCGGAGCCACACTTGGAGGGAATGGCTTTTGTACGAATTTCTTGGCATCCAAACCTTTCAAGAGCGGGGGTGCCCCCGGTATTTGATCAACACAGGAGTTATACGTCTCCACCTTTTTGTCATTATCCTCAATCTTTTTCTCCCCCGACTCGATTCTTTTGGTGAGTTCCTCGAGCATCCTCATAATCGTGGGGTTAGTCCCCGAGCCATTACAGTTCGATCTTTCTGGCACCAGCTCAGCTCTGCGAGTAATTTCTGGTTCGGCCACACTTGGAGTTTTATGCTGACATTGAAGCAGAGCGATAGCAACCTGTTGAGCTTGTAGCATCTCGAATATTACTTGGAGGCTAACTCCCCATCTCTTATACCCTGTGTTCCTTGGCCACCGGATCAGACTTCCCTGCGTACACTTCCTCCGGGGTCTGCGCCTAAATCCGCATTCAAAGCGATGTGTGAACTAACATCGATTGGATCCATTATTGGCACTTCCCGAGGGTTAATCGGTGGCACACCGGCTCCCGGAGCAACTACATTGTTGTTTTCCCCATGGAATCCAAGACCATCATCGCCGTGTATGGGTGTGTTTTGTGAGTTTGACATGTTTTAACCCGAGAACAAAAATTCTTGACAAGAACAAGTGTGAAAATAACATGTGTTATCAGAATCAGTATTGAAATTATCACTATTATCTTTAGCCCCACGGTGGGTGCCAAACTATTTACCCTAGAATTCGAGTAACAATTAAACTTGTTTTGTGGTTTTAAAGATACGTGATTTAAATCAATACTAACTAATAACCAAGAAATCAAACGTATAAATTAAAGAAGTAAGTTTAATCCAACTAGTGCTTCTTGACCTCAAGTTACGATGACCCCGAGGTAGGTCAGTAAGAACAATAAAGTAAGGACAATGAAGTTAAGAGACAATTCTGATGAGTAATGAACAAGAAATTAAGAGTGTATATTGTTTTGCCAATGATTGATGATGCGTTACAAATGATTGGTGTCCCCTTTATATAGTAGGGGAACCCTAAATAAGGTACATTTCCATTTTTAGCAAGGAATCTTACTGGGACAGCTGTCTAACCGCCTAGTACAAATCCGTACTAACTAGTACAAATCTATTCCAGAATTTACGCCGAGATCTTAGGGCCACCGCGGGAATCTCGCTCTTTCTGTTATAAAACCATAACGGTATTATCTCGAGGTTGATCATACTCGCCCCGGGTATTCATCGAGCACTTTGATCTTCGAGCTTTGTATTCTGCCTTCGGGCTCGAGCTCGGTCCATATTGAACTTCCGACATGACACCTCGAGCCTACAAAATTGGGGGCACATCATTTTGGCCGTATACACTACTCCTTTAGCAAATTTTGATTTCTTCATTCATTTTGTAAATATTTTAAAGAGAAAATCTTTAATCTGTTTTTGTTATGGTTAAAAATATTTGAAAAAGATTATTTGAAAAGCTACGATGATTATGATGATAATGTCATAAAACACATGGAGTGTCAGATTAGTAAAACGGAGTGAAGTTACTTGGCAGGATTGGTGGAAGAGGGAAGAATTTGGCGTTGGGTTTTAGTTTTAATGATGAAAAATAATATAACTGCTTTTGGTATAGGAACTCAAGGAAAGCATCCAAGATTGAAGAAATCAAAAGGAATGAATCAATCAACCAACTAGAGATTCGGAAAGGGAATCAATCAGAGATTGATTGAAGCGGAAAAGAAGTATCGAAGATCTTGCAAGATGATCAATCAAGCTGCTATTTTTGGAAGGACCAACAATCAAGGAGTAAACCTGCGTTATCAAGATCTGTAGAAGGAAAGCTATCAATGCCCTCTCATAAAGGAAGAGCAACGGCAAGCTGCTATTTTCGGAAAGACCAACAATCAAGGAGTAAACCCGCGTTATCAAGATCTGTGGAAGGAAGCTATCAATGCCCTCTCATCAAGGAAGAGTAACGGCAAATAACCTTATTCTTGGAAAGAATCAATTTCTTTCCAAGGATCATCTCTCTTAGGTTGTCAAATCTCTTCAGCAAACGGACTCCTACAAAGTATTTATACTTATCCTTAAGCCTTAGACAAATATACTTTGATCGAACCAAATATCCTCTCTTTGTTCTACTGCAAACAAACATTGTAGTTCTACTAGATCTGTTGTGTAATAAGTTAGAGAAGAAAGAGAGAAAAATACTGGTGAGGCATTGTATCAAAAAGAAACGAGTGACATAGGAACTGAGCCATTGGTGTAAACCACACCATTCACTTTGTACTCGAGAAACTCATTCACTGAAAGAGAACTCCCTTGCAACCCAAGGGGACTGGACTAGGATTCACATTGAATCCGAACCAGTATAAAAATTCCAGTGTCTTTAATTCCTGCACTTTATGTCTGCATCTTAAATTCTGCTCTTACTGTTATCACGTTATTACATCTAGTCGACTAATTAGAAAACTAGTCAACTTGTAGTGATTAAAATATAAAAATAATTAATTCACCCCTCCTCTTGTACTTTCAATTGGTATCATAGCGAGGCTCACATTTTTCTTTTGCTTAACAGCTTGTGAGAAAAGATCATGGCAAATAAAGTTATTATCGGAGCACTCTTCCAAGAAGGAACATCGCAAGTGAGGCCACCGTACTTCAATGGACAATATTTCTCTCACTGGAAAGTGCATATGGAAATATACACAAAGGTCTATGATGTTAAAGTCTGGAGAGTTATCAAAAAGGGGAACTATCCTCTGTCGGCCGCCGCTCAACCACTTGTTGATCTTGAAGATATAGATTCGTATACAGATGAGCAAATGGCAGTTATGCAAGTTAACAATATGGCAAGGAATCTGCTCTACAATGCTATATGTGGTGAGGAGTATGAGAAAATCTCTAGTTGTGATACAACCAAAGAGATGTGGGATAACTTGTAGTTACGTATGAAGGAACCAGTAAAGTAAAGGAAACACATATCAACATGTTGGTTTATGACTATGAACTCTTTCAGATGAAAGAAGGAGAATCTATTGAAGAGATGTTTGCCAGATTCAGCAAAATCATTAACGATCTAAAAGCTTTTGGCAAACCATACCCAAGTGGTGATCAAGTTAGGAAGATTCTTAGAAGTCTACCCACTACTTGGCAGACAAAAGTGGTTACACTTGACTCATAGGATCTGAATAAGCTATCATGTGATGAACTTCTAGGAGAACTCGTAGCTTTCGGGAAAACTCATCTCAAGAAAATAAACCAGGAAGAAAAGAAGAAAACAGTTGCATTCAAGGCCACAACTGAAAAAACAGAAAATGATATCGATGATGACCCTGAAGCACTTTAAGAAGAAATTGCCATGGTATCAAGGAACATGGATGGTTTAATGAGAAGATACAGGAATGAGAGAAGAGGAAGGATGCCACCCAGGCGATCCAGGCAATATAATGAACAAGACAAAAATGATGGCAAATGCTTTGAGTGTGGAAGATTTGGACATGTTCAAGCTGAATGTCCTGATCTAAAAAGAAAATTTTCTAGAGGCTTCAACAAGAACAAATCATTTGGAAGCTGGAGTGATGAAGACAGTTCAAAACATGAAAAGATAGCAAATATTTGCTTCATGACAATTCTGGAAAACGACATGAACAAACTCTCAGGGTGCTGGACAGATGACGACTCTTCAGACGATTAATGCAAAGATGACAATGAGAAATGTTTCATGGCACGAGGTGAAACAAGCGAGGTAAGATCTTATAACTGTGAAAGGTGTAATGAATTGTAGGATATTACTGACCTTACTTTGAAAGAGTCTCAAAAAATGATGAATGAACTAAAGAGACTCAACAAAGAAGTAAAAGACTGAAAACTCAAACATGAAGTATGTGAAATTGAAAAAGAAGTGCTTCAAGAAGAGTTTGAGGAATTGCAAATGCAACTCAATGGCATGCGCAAGTCCACCAGTCATAGTTCTGTTAGGTCAAACCAGGCGACTTACAAGTCAACTGGAGAAGGACCAGTCAGAACAGAGTCCACTAGTACTAACACTAATGAAAGATCCAAAAATGGATCAGGAGTTACGTGTCACTACTGTAACAAAAGTGGACATAAATATTCCTTTTGTCGATTTCGTAAATCAAATATTTCAGGATGGGAATAGGAAACCCAAAAACAATCCTGAGTCGAGTAATACTAACCAACCAGGACCCAAGCAAGCTTGGGTACCTAAAAGAAAGTAATCACTATATTTTGCAGGAACACCACAGGAGGAGTCGCAAAGGAAAATGGTACTTAGAAGCGTGTTCCAGTCACATGACAGGTGACAAAAACCTGTTTAAGGAAGTTATAAAAATAAATGGAGGAAGTGTTAAGTTCGTTGATGATTCAAAAGGAAAAATAGTCGGTACTGGAACAGTCCCTTTCAATAATAATTGTGATATCACTGAGGTTTATCTTGTTGACGGACTTAACTACAATCTTCTGAGTATAAGTCAGCTATGCGACTCAAGGTATGAAGTAAAGTTCAAGAAAACAGGTTGTGCTATTGAAGATGAGACAGATGAAGTGTTGAATTTTTTTGAGATTTTCTGTAAGAAGGTTGAAAGAGAAAAGGGGTATCTGATTACAACAATCCAAAGTGATCATGGAGGAGAATTTAAAAACAGCGCATTTGAAGATTTCTGTAATGATCAAGGATATATTCACAACTTCTCTACACCGAGATCACCCCAACAGAATGGAGTCATTGAGCGAAAAAATAGGACCCTGCAAGATATGGCAAGAACTATGATACTAGAATATTCACTACCAAATCACTTCTAGGCAGAAGGAGTAAGTATTGCATGTCATATTCTCAATCGATGTCTCATAAGACCCATTTTGGAGAAAACACCTTATGAATTGTGGAAAGGTAAACGACCCAATATTAGTTACTTTCATCCATTTGGAAGCAAGTGTTTCATTCACAATAATGGTAAGGACAATCTTGGAAAATTCGATCCAAGAAGTGATGAAGGTATTTTTCTAGGTTATTCATTAAATAGTAGATCTTACACACACAGTGTGTGAAAGAATTAGTACATGTTATTTGATGAGAATAACACTTCGGCCGAGAAAGGAATTATTGCAGGTGATGAAGATCAAACTCAAAAAATTCAGGAGACAAGCAAATCTTAAGAGTCGGCTAATAAATCTGATGGTGCCATAGAGTCAACTAATGAAACTAGAAACAATCAACCAGAATCTTTGAAGGAGTCAAATACTCATATAGTTCGTCCAAATGAATGGACAAAGTGAACCTGAATATCCTCAAAAATTCATCATAGGAGATCCAAGCGAAGGAATGAAAACCAGGGGAGCTCTCAAGAAGAAATCAAACATAGCACTGATTTCTCAGATTGAGCCAAAGAAAATAGAGGAAGCTTTGAAAGACTCAAGATGGTTGCAAGCAATGCAGGAAGAGCTAGACCAATTCAACAAAAATCAAGTACGAAAACTGATGCCCAAACCTGAAAATGCTCCTGTAATTGGAACAAAATGGGTCTTCAGAAATAAGTTGAATGAGGATGGAAAAGTTGTGAGAAACAAAGCCAGATTAGTTGCTCAAGGATACTCACAACAAAAAGGAGTCGACTATGACGAAACCTTTGCCCCAGTAGCTCGACTGGAATCTATACGAATTCTTCTTTCATATGCATCCTTTAAGAGATTCAGGCTATTCCAGATGGATGTTAAAAGTTCCTTTTTTAATGGTTTCATTGAAGAGGAAGTATACGTGAAACAACCTCCTGGGTTTGTAGATTCAAAGTTTCCCTACCATATGTATAAACTGACCAAAGCGATGTACTGACTGAAACAAGCTCCACGGGCATGGTACGAAAGACTCAGCTCATTTCTTATTGATCACGGATTTACAAGAGGTAAAGTAGACACTACCCTGTTTATATCATCAGAAGGTAATCTCATTATTTAAATTTACGTTGATGATATTATCTTTGGTAGTGCTAATCCTCTTCTGTGCAAGGAATTTTCAAATCTTATGCAAAGTGAGTTCGAAATGAGTATGATGGGAGAGCTAACGTTCTTTCTTGGACTTCAAATTCAACAATCGGAAGAAGGAACGTTCATATGTCAGACAAAATATACAAAGGAGTTGATTCAAAAGTTCGGTATGAGCAATGATAAAGCTATTGGCACACCAATGAGTCCTTCAACAAGTCTCGACAAAGATGAACAGGGAATTCCTGTTGATAACACTAAGTATCGTGGAATGATTGGCTCACTTCTTTATCTAACTGCTAGTCGACCGGATATTATGTTTAGTGTTTGTAAATGTGCCAGGTTTCTGTCAGCTCCTAAGGAATCACATCTGACTACAGTAAAAAGAATTATTCGATATCTCATTGGAACTGTCTCTCACGGATTATGGTATCCACGATCTAACAATTTTAATTAGAAGGTTTTTCAGAAGTTGATCCTGCATGTGATAAGGAAGACAGAAAAAGTACCAGTGGAACATGCCAATTACTTGGAAAGGCACTAATATCTTGGAATAGTAAAAAGCAAGGATCAGTCGCATTATCCACGACTGAGGCTGAGTATATCGCCATTGCACAATGTTGTGCACAATTACTATGGATGTCTCATAATTGGATGACTATGAATTATTCATTAAACCTATTCCAATTTTCTGTGATAACTCTAGTGCTATATGTCTATCTAAAAATAATGTGCATCATTCTAGGGCTAAGCATATAGATATAAAGCATCATTTTATTAGAGATCATGTTCTTAAAGGAAATATAGAACTATCTTTTGTTGGAACTACTGATCAATTAGCGGATATCTTTACTAAGCCATCACTAGAGGACAGATTTTGCTTTTTAAAAAAATTACTTGGTATTGTTTGCATTAATCATTAATATTAGGACCTATGTGTTACTATTATTTTTTTTGTATGCCTAATGTTCAAACTTTTTGTTCTCAGATCATTAATTGTGCCTCCGAATTCCCTCTCTTTTCCTCTCTTTTCACATCAGTTACAGAGTTCAAAGAAGGAAACCCATTCATCACGTCGGTTCAACTGACACCCCTTCCTTTTCTGTACTCAACCGTCAAAAACCCTTCATTTAATACCTGAAAACCCTTCTCAGTCTCCATCGTCCCCATCGCCTAGAAACCCTCTCCAAAACTTTCTCTCACCAAAAGCTCTTCCATGGCCAAACACTCTGCCGCCCCCTTATTCTCGCGAAATCGGGTTTCGACATGTGAGAACTCTTTTAAGGAAGGGTTTTAAAAGAGAGAGTCGCCACCTAACGGATTAAGGTGCGTTAGGGCACCTATTTGCAAATAACTTTGTTTGACCAGTTCGCATCACCAGAGATCGGGTAAGGGCTTGAAATTATCTCGAAGAGAAGGTGTTAGGCACTCTTCGAGGTCCATAACTGTGGGTCCCGGCAGAACTCAATTATATGAATTAGTCTATGTGATCAAAGCTAAGAAACAAGGAATTACTAAACGTGAATAAACAAAAGGGGATGAGGGTCCTAAGCTTTTTAGCCTAAAGGATCACCCCGTGCAACATAAATAATACTTCGTAACTACCTTGAGATGGGGTGTTACTCATATTATTCAGCGGGCACAGACTATCATCTCCTGCCACCCAATTACTATCTTTAAGTTGTTTACTTAAAACACACTAGTCAATTCTAAGTCGTGTCCTACGCGTGCACTACCCGTCCCATGCCTATGGTCCAAGAGGCATTTGGACCTCTATTTCAAGGTGGTTCTAGACTTTAACTTAGGCTGCTCATAAATGGCAAAATACTAAGCGACAGACAAAACAGTTAGGACTTTCAAATAGAAACAAGTATAGGCTCAAGTTAGCCTCCGCATTTAGACATCAAATGCACACCAAATTGGTTAACATTGACAGATTTCATTAATTTCAGAATCCTAGGATATCTATGTGATATTGAATGAACAAACAAACAGTCATGTACAAAATCAGTTTCTTAATGCGATAAGTAGAACCTACATAGGTTTGCCTACTGATTTTAGCATAGTACGATTAAGCCTATTAGCATGGTATCTAGATATTTTATGCGATAGTAGACAGTGGCAGGTCACAGAAACAGATCCAGAATTATTTGTTTGAATCTTATTGGCGTGTTTTCTCGTGACGGTAACAGCATAGTATTTGGAAACTCGGGCAGAACTGATAATTAAACAAATTCAGGCATGTAACGTGCATTCTACAATTTGGTCCAGTTCTAGATCCTATACGCATGATCTCTATAATTTAATCCAGTTTTAGATCCTATAGGCATTATCTCTACAATTTGATCCAGTTTTAGATCCTATAGGCATGATCTCTACAATTTGATCCAGTTTTAGATCCTATAGGCATGATCTCTACAATTTGAACAGACCAGTATGTAAACAGGCATTTTGCACACATATTGGGTCACACCATTTCCTATAGGCATGGTTTCTTGTAAAGAAAAATATAACAGAACCAAGCATTAAGTCTATAGGCATGGTTGCCCGTATAGGATGATTAAACATAATTAGGTACCCATAGGCATGATCACATATAATAGCACACTGTTAGACCTATTGGCAGGATTTCTAACACATTACATATAATAGCACATTGTTGGACCTATAGGCAGGATTTCTACCCAACTTTTATTGCAAAAATAAGAAACCCTTCCCAATTTCACTAACACCCCAGAATTGCTATTACAAAAAATAATTATTACAGACCAGAAATTAATGTAGTGAATTAAAAAGTGAGTAAACTACAGGGAGCCTACAATAGGCCCAAATACACCTGTACAGGCCAGGCTTTTCAACTCACAATAGCTCCAAAACCCATATTCATACAACAGAACCAGTTGTGGAGTGATTCATCGATATATCAATGCTGAGCATACAGAACCCACATCCCTAGTGTGTCAGAGTTCCTAAGGGCTTCAAGAACCCAGGGCAATGCTCACACTAGAGAGATTGATCAGAAGCAGCTCAAGGAAAGACTAGGGACCAAGTCCTAGTGTGTCAGAGTTCACAAGGGCCTCAAATGGACCCCGAGCAGTGCTCACACTAGGGAAGTCAAAGGATAGAACCTAAATAGCCTTAGCTTTCAGCCGCCTAAGAATAGGATTCAGAGAACCTTAAGCAAGAAGTGAACAATGTAATCCCTAACAAAATCTGCGACGACTTTCTTGGTTACGACCTTGTAAGATGCAGCCTCAACCCATTTTGTGAAGTAGTCTATGGCCACTAAAATGAACCTGTGCCCTTTTGAAGTGGCGGGCTTGATCGGACCGATGACATCCATTCCCCAAGCGGCGAAAGGCCAAGGTGAACTTGTTGCATTGAGTTCATTTGGTGGTACCCGTATCATATCTGCATGTACCTGACACTGGTGACACTTTTGGACATACCTGATGTAGTTTGTTTCCATAGTCATCCAAAAGTATCCTGCTCTTAATATCTTCTTGGCTAGGACGAAATGAATCATGTGCGCCCCGCAGGTTCCAGTGTGTATTTCCTCGAGCAGTTTGGAAGCTTCTTTGGCGTCAACACACCGTAATAACCCTAGGTATGGAGTCCTTCTATATAGAATTCCTCCACTTTGGAAAAAATGATTGGACAATCTCTGAAGCGTGCGTTTCTGAGTATGATTTGCATGTTCCGGGTATTCTTCTTTTGCCAAGTATTCCTTGATATCATGGTACCATGGATTCTCATCTCTTTCTTCTTCAACATGAGTGCAATAAGCTGGCTGATTATGGATTCTTACTGGAATAGGATCGATGAAATTCTTGTCCGGATGCTGTATCATGGAGGACAAAGTGGCTAGTGTATCTGCGAACTCATTCTGGATTCTCGGAACATGTTTGAATTCTATCTTTGTGAATCTTTTCATCAACTCTTGTACGTGACTGGTGATATGGCAATATTGTGGTGTTCTTAGTAGCCCACTCTCCTAGAACCTGATGTACCAGAAGATCTGAATCACCAGTTACCAGCAACTCATGTATATTCATGTCGATGGCCAAATTTAGCCCCATGATGCAAGCCTCATATTCTTCCATATTGTTGGTGCACGGAAACTTGAGCTTTGCAGATACCGGAAATGTTGACCTGTCTCTGACACCAAAACTGCTCCAATACCCACTCCTTTGAAATTTGCAGCTCCGTCTAAGAACATTTTCCAACCGTCATAGGCCTTGGTAATATCTTCTCCTACAAACGACACTTCTTCATCGGGAAAATACGTTTTCAATGGTTCGTATTCCCCTCCCACAGGATTTTCTGCGAGGTAATCTGCTAAAGCCTGTGCCTTGACCGCTTTCTGAGTAACATAAACGATATCAAACTCACTCAATAATATCTGCCATTTTGCTAGTTTCCCTGTAGGCATTGGTTCTCGAAAGATGTATTTCAGGGGATCCATCCTTGATATGAGATATATAGTGTAGGCACAGAAGTAGTGCCTCAATTTCTGAGCTATCCACTTAGAGCACAGCAAGTGCGTTCCAGCATAGAATACCGTGCTTCGTAGGGTGTGAACTTCTTACTCGAGTAATATATGGCCTGTTCTTTTCTTCCCGTCTCATTATGTTGTCCCAAAACATAACCAAAAGCTCCATCTAGTACGGACAAATAGAGTAGCAAAGGTCTACCAGGTTCCAGCGGACCAAGACTGGTAGTGTGGATAGGTATTCCTTGATTCTGTCAAAGGCTTTCTGACATTCTTTAGTCCATTTTATTGCAGCATCTTTCTTCAACATTTTGGAAATTGGCTCACAGATCACGGTTGATTGTGCTATGAATCGGCTGATGTAATTGAGACGCCCTAAGAAGCTCATTACATCTTTCTTGCTCTTCGGAGGTGGTAAATCTTCTATGGCTTTGACCTTTGAAGGGTCCAATTCAATCCCCCGGCGACTGACAATGAAACCTAGCAATTTTCCAACAGGGACTCTGAAGGCACACTTTGCAGGATTCAGTTTCAGATTGTACCTTCGAAGCCGATTAAAGAATTTCCTTAAATCTGCTATATGATCTGCGCTTTTTCTGGGTTTGATGATGACATCATCCACGTACACCTCTATTTCTTTGTGAATCATTTCATGAAAAATAGTTGTCAAGGCTCTCATGTAAGTGGCTCCAGCATTCTTCAGGCCAAACGCATCATTTTATAACAATACATCCCCCACGGAGTGATAAAGGCTGTTTTCCCGGCATCTTCCTCCTCCATCCAGATCTGATGGTATCCCGCGAAGCAATCCACATAGGATTGGAGTTCATGCTTGGCGCAGTTATCGATCAGTATGTGTATATTGGGTAACGGGAAATCATCTTTGGGACTTGCTCTGTTTAGGTCCCGATAGTCGACACACACCCTGACTTTCCCATCTTTCTTCGGAACTGGCACGATGTTGGTCAACCAAGTAGGATATTCGACCACTCTGAGAACTTTAGCTTTAATCTGCTTGGTGACTTCCTCTTTGATTTTCAGACTCATATCAGGCTTGAACTTTCTGAGTTTTTGTTATACAGGCGTACACATCAGATTGGTAGGTAGTTTATGAGCCACTATAGACGTGCTCAAACCAGTCATATCATCATAAGACCATGCATACTCCTTCAGGAAACAGGTGTATTCTTCTTTTTCTGATGGTGACAAGTGGATACTTATGTGGGTTTCTTTGGCTGTTTCAGAATCTCCCAAGTTGACTATCTCAGTTTTGTCCAGGTTGGACTTAGGCTTATTCTCAAATTCTCGACATCTCTGACAATTTCCTCAAGTATCACATCCTCTTCATCTATCTCTTTCGAGTCAGTATCCTTATGTTGCGTTGTCTCATTACATGTCACAGTCGTTGGTTCATCAGGATAAGTAATGATAATATTGTAGAGAGAAAATGTAAAAGATAATAATAAATACTAAAATAGCAATGCATTAAATAAATCTTGAGAACATTAAAACAAGTACGGCCTGATAACTCGAGCAATTATTCTAAAACAAAATGCATCTAAACAAAATACTGAAAATGTCTTAAATGCTTAAAATTGCTTTTTAAAAATAGATCATGCTAATTGCCAGGCTACCCAGGAACTCGACGGGCCCGGGATGGTGCAGCAGTCCAATTCTTGAGAACAGCTCCCTTTCCCACTGTCTGAATTGTAAAGTCTTCCTCCTCCTTCTCCTCCTCAACTATTGCATTGCAGTCCATGTATTCATCGTCTAGAAACAGATTCCTTAGGCCAGCAAAAGCCTCATTTTCTTCAGACCCCCATATCACGTTAGTCTGTTGAAATGTTTGATGCAGATGCGGTATTGGCTGTTCAAGAGGGTAATAGGGACTAAGCCATGGCGGCGACCAATCATCGTACTCCTGCCAGGTGTACCGGTATCCAAGCCCAAAGGTTGTGCCATGACGTTTTGGTTGTATTGGCTTAGTGATGCCCTGGAGATTCTTGCCGAGACCTTTATCGGGTTCATACCCTATCCATAACAGTATGCTTTTAATCTTATTACTCCACCACTTGTCTTTCTCGATTGCATTGACGTGCTCAATGCGATGGTACGTCTCTCCACCCAACTTCCTTCTATTCTCGACAACCGGAACGGATTGATTGGTGTAAATGGGATTACTTCCGTCTCCATGAATGATTACTTCCTGATGACTCCATTCGAACTTCACGGCCTGGTGTAGTGTAGAAGCTACGGCTCCAGCAGCATGTATCCAAGGTCGTCCCAACAGCAGATTGTATGTGGCGGATATGTCCAATACTTGAAATTCAACATCAAACCAAGTCGGACCCATCTGCAAACAAAGGTTGATTCCTCCAATTGTGGCCCTTTGAGACCCATCAAATGCTTTCACATTCATACTCCCTGCTCGTCTCTTATGGAAATCCTTGCCTAACCTTTTCAAAATGGTTAATGGAAAGATTTTGAGACTTGAACCGCCATCTATCAGGACCCTGGCGATGAATTTGTCTTCAAATTGTACTGTGATGTGCAGTGACATGTTATGACTCAACCCTCTGGTGGCAACTCGTCTTCGTGAAAAGTGATTTTATGGCTTTCCAGTACTTGCCCTACCATGTTGGCCATCTCTCCACTGGTGATGTTGTTGGGCACGTAAGCTTCATTCAACACTTTTATTAATGCATTCCTATGCGTCTCAAAATTCGGTACTAGTGATAGAATGGATATCTGAGCAGGGGTTTTGTTCAGATGATCAACCATATAATATTCACTTGCTTGCACCTTCCTCCAAAGATCATCCGAGCCTGTTTCAATGATAGGCTGCTTAGGGGCGGCTTCTTTACTTGTTCCTCCCAAATGCTCAGGTGTGTAAACCCTACCAGTCCTGGTCATGCCTTGTGCGGCACCTGTTTCTTCTGTTTTCCTTTTTCCTTTTCTTCTCTCCTATGCAGCATATCCCATGGTATAGCATTAGAATTAAAAGACGGTGTGGGAGCTACTGTCACAGTGAAGGGTGTGGTCACTTCCACCTCAAACGGAGCTGGTGCAGCTGTGTGCGTTGTTGTTTTAACCTCAAACGGAGTTGGCGTGGCTATTTCAACCTCAATTGGCGACTGAATCTGCACTATAATAGGTGTGAGGGTGACTGGAGGTACTTTGGGTTCATCCCCTTCACGAATGAGTCCAATTGATCCTTCCAGATCCCATTCTTCATCAGTTTCGATCATATTTACCCCCTCACCTCTGTGATCCGAGAGGGGATTGTTGCGGACATTTGGTGCAGCATCTTTTGCTTGTATAACCTTGTATCAATCAATGTTTGGATCTTATCCTTCAAAGTGTGACATTCATCAATTGTATGTCCCTTCATGCCTAAGTGATAGGTACATGTCTTGTTCGGATTAACCCACTAGGAAGAGTTCTCCATAGAAACAACGGGAATAGGGGTAACATAACCGGCAACCTTAAGTCTTTCATAGAGCTGATCAATGGATTCAGCAATAGGGGTGTATTGTCTAGGTGGTCTGCGGCCGAAATTTGGTCTGGGTTTCTGGTAGTTTTGGCGGGCTGGTGGTGGTGAGTGGTAATATGCTGGTTGTGTGTTATAAGTATGGTAGGTGGCGGCGGGTTGTTGGTATCTGGGAGGTGAAGGCTGATATGTGGGTGGAGGTGTCTGATATGTAAGAGGAGATTTTGGACCTTGGGCCACCATCACGGCCCCTACTTCTTTCTTTTTGGATATACCCCCTAACTGCAAAGCTTTGCTCGTAGCCTGTAATGCCTCGAAATTAGTTACCATTCTGCTCTTGATTCCTTCTTCTATTCTTTCTCCTAATTGATGATGTCGGAAAATTTATGATTTTCAATGACCATTAACCTCTCATAGTATTGCAGATCCTGGTCCCGAACAAAGAACTTGTTCATCTACTCTTCTTCCAATGCCGGCCTCACTTTTGCAGCTTCCGATCTCCATCGAGTAGCATACTCATGGAAAGTCTCTGTTGGCTTCTTCTTGAGATTCTGGATATAGAAGACATCTGGTGCATTCTCCGTATTAAACCTGAACCGATCCCCGAAATCTGATGCCATGCTTACCTAACTATCCCACTTCTTTGGATTTTGACTGATGTATCAAGATAAGGCGTCTCCAGTGAGGCTCCTCATGAATAATTTCATGCGAATCCTTTCATCCTTTCCAACTCCTACGAGCTTTTCACAGTATGTCCTTAGATGCACCTTTGGATCACCTGTTCCGTCAAACATCTCGAACTTGGGAGGTTTGTAACCCTCTGGCAGTTCTACGTCCGGCTGAATGCACAGATCCTCATAGTTCAATCCCTCAATACCTTTAACCCCTTCGACACCTTGGACTCGACTTGTGAGCTTCATAAGTTCCTCTTCCATATTCTTGATGAGCAGGTCCTTCTCGGTGGATTCAGGTATGTATAGGGTTTGTTGTGGAGTGTGGGGTAAGGTTTCCACATATATGGGGTTGCTTTGGTAGACTCCAGGGATTTGGGTGTAGTGGTGGTCGTTGGTTGAGTTTTGAGGATCGAGGGTAGGTTGTGGTGCGTTCTGAGGAGTATGATAGGTAGTGGTTTGTGGATACTGAGTTGGCTGATGATGATGTTGTGGAGGAGTTGGTACTGGTGGGGGATTGGGGTTTTGAGGCGGTGTGGCATATTGGTGAGGTGCGGGAGGATTTTGCTGGTTTTATGTGTTTTGGGGAGGTGCTGGGTTTTTGGTCTTTTGTTGGTTGATGTCGGGGACGTTCAAGGTGAGAGAGAGGTTTGCCAAGTTACGGACCTGCTCGAGTTCCCCTTGTAACTCCAATATCTTCTGTTCCAATCGTAAAACCAAGTCATTTGGTACTGGGGTGCTTCGACCATCTGAAGTTTCGACATTCTCTTCATGCGTAGCATTGTCTTTCCTGATATTGCTTGTGACATCCATTCTGGCTTTTCCTTTGCTTTTGAGATTACTTGGAGGAGGAGGAGGTGGAGGACCTCTTGATCTGGTATGATATGCTAATGATGCCAGTATGCACGAACCAACCTTAGGGTATGGGAATAAACAAATAAAGAAAAAGAAAAAAAATAAAAGGTAAACAAGTCAGTGGGAGTATTAAAAGGTTGTTTGCGGTATTTAAACACATATTGTGAAATTATAAATTCGCGTCCTAATTTGGGGACCTCATTGTGCCCGAGGTAGGCCTAAGCGACATATAAATTTGGAGAAAATTGATGCCAATAATTGCGTCATTTCATTAATATGAAAAATAAATCGAATCCCTACTAAAACGACAATAATGATAAAGAGTCACTAATGGCATGTACCTTATTACAACCAAAGCTTAAACAAGTCTAGAAAGCAAGTAAAACATAATTTCTAATCTATTTGGTCCCAGAAGGACCTTCTCCATGCCTGGCCATCTTTGCTCCATCGATCAAGTTCCCCAGGTCGCGCATGTCCAGCAGCAGATACGCCCTTGCTAGGAGACCTCCTTCATTTCCATCCATGTTTTGACACGTGTAACCCTGTTTCGCATCTTCCCTTCCAGCTCCATCAATCCCTGCTCTAAATACTCTAACCTCTCGGTTGATTTAGTAGCGATTTCTCTCCATTCATTGATTACTTCCATGTCCGCTTTATGTTGTTCCAAATGTCTGGCTCAGATTTAAAAATCCTTTTGGGCCTCGGAAGCATCGTCTATGACCCCATTTTCCAAATCAATCCCTGGCTTGACTTCTCCTGCTATGTCATCGACCAACCATGATGGATAAAAGTGCACATGGCCAGCATGGTATCGACCTAGCTCGATGGTATCCTTTTCCACCATGACCTTTCGATGCCACATGTACTGTGCCTCGTACTTGAATGGAATAGCATCACCTTGGAAATCTGCTTTGTAATGAACCATCTTGGAGACTCGGGGTATGACTTTTTTCCTCCTAGCCTATCTCACGACCATGATAGGAGCATAAGGATAGATACCCCTCAACCCAATCAGCACTAAATGAGGAACGTCTCTTGACCTGATGATAAAATCGCTAGTAGGGAACCACTTGAACATCCAATAGACCTTGTCATCCGTCAAACTGCTAAAGAAGCGCACCCAATCCACAGCGTTTTCCGGTTGTGCGAACCTGTCTGGGATGAAAGTCATTCTTTTTTGATGGTGAAAAGCTTTGTGGTCATTCCATGGTCACCGCGAAAATTACTGACAGTACTGTCCTCTTTGAAGATGCTCCAACAACCATATTTGCAGTAACAAATTACAACCCTCGAAATATCTTAATCCCTTCTTGCAGCGGTCCAAAGCTCGGTATATTTCTGCCATGATCATTGGGACAATAGTGTAAGTCTGTCCCTCGATTCCTTCTATTAGGGTTTTGGTAACCATAGCTAAACGGGTGTGAATCCTTTATCCTTGCATTGGGAATACCAGCATTCCCAAAAAACAGACAATGAACACGAAAACCCGACTGTAGGTCCAACCCAACTAAGTAATAGCTAACTCATCATGGTAAAGGCGGTAGGATTTGCTGTGCCCATAACATTCGTAAAGGAAGTCGAAAGGTGTGTAGGATTTCTTCAGGCAGACTAACTCATCATTCTTTCTGAAACCCATCATTTTCAGAAACCCTAAAGAAGTGCGATTTTCAGGTACCAATAAACCAGGGCTATCCCAAGGAAATCCAGCAAAGCCCCCTATTTCCTCTCGAAAGGGGTCATTTCTGTATCCCCGAAATGGAAAACAACCCTCTTTTCATCCCAGAACATAGTAGCGACCTCGATCAGTACGTTGTTCGGTTGAATGTCTAGCAAAGAAGGTAAATTCCCAAGAACTCTTTTCACGTGGTTTTTGTCACTTGGTGCAAGATTTTCCCACCAATCCAGTAGCAAAGGTGGGATATTCCGAACCATGCCGAACCTAGGGACCGCGTGCTTCATTTTTGCAAAACAGATAAAGTTAGCCCTTGCCCCCTCCAGATTCAGCTATTTTCATGTTAATGATTAACATATTGGCATGTTTTTCTCCAAATGATGCACAGATCGTGATTGTATCCATTGGGATTATAGAAATCCCGGGAGACTTTGGATAAGGTTTGTCTTAGTGAGTTATTATACGGACAGCGTTCTAACTCATACTAGGTTTAGACATGATGCATGCAAAGTTGATTTTAGAATGGGGTTTCTAGAAGAATCTAGACTGGTACCCTCAAGCGGACTACTTGAGAGGAAAAGGCACGGAACCGTCGATTGCACCGCTGATCGACTAGTTTTACTGCAAATAAGCCTTTCCAAATTTAAAAGGTGCTTTTAGGAAGAGCGCGGACACTCATCAAGTGTCGCTATGGTATTA
The DNA here is from genome assembly GCF_001879085.1 of Nicotiana attenuata. NCBI lineage: Eukaryota > Viridiplantae > Streptophyta > Magnoliopsida > Solanales > Solanaceae > Nicotiana > Nicotiana attenuata. The sequence continues at coordinate 50,014,940 of NC_031990.1, read as the reverse complement.
ATATGCACGAGTGGAATATGATGTGGAGCATGCTTTATGCAAATAAAATATAACACGTTCTCAAGTATTTTCACATCGAAAGCAGTAAATGCAGTATTGAATGGAACGTAAAGACATAAAAGAAAGGAAAACAAGGAAGAAGTTAGTTCGCATAATGAAAGAATTGTAATAAAGCAAATAAAGGGGTAAGGGTTGAGGAGAGATATGATATAGCAAAATTTAAAGGTTGGAGCAAGTGAATATGATTAGGAAATAAGGGGAAACACACGTTGTAATCAAATTAAGCGAAGAGTTGCATATGAGTTCATATAAAGGGGAAATAGGGAAAAGGATGTGCATGTAGCAATAAAAAGGGAAAATGGGAGCGGGAGATTCAGGTAACAGCAAAATAACAAAGACATGCTTATCAGGGAAGACTAATTCACAAAGATCAAGTTCGTAATGGTAAGAGCCTAAAAATCCCCAGCAGAGTCGCCATGCTGTCGCGCCCCTTTTTCTCGCGAAACCGGGTTTCGACATGTGACAACTCTTTTGAGGAAGGGTTTCAAAAGAGAGAGTCGCCACCTAACGGTTTAAGGTGCGTTAGGGCACCTATTTGCAAATAACTTTGTTTGACCAGTTTGCATCACCAGAGATCAGGTAAGGGCTCGAAATTACCTCGAAGAGAAGGTGTTAGGCACTCTTCGAGATCCAGAACTGTGGGTCCTGCCAGAACTCAATTATATGAATTAGTCTATGTGATCAAAGCTAAGAAACAAGGAATCACTAAACGTGAATAAACAAAAGGGGATGGGGGTCCTAAGTTTTTTAGCCTAAAGGATCACCCCGTGCAACATAAATAATACTTTGTAACTCCCTCGAGATGGGGTGTTACTCATATTATTCAGCGGGCACAGACGATCATCTCCTGCTACCCAATTATTATATTTAAGTTGTTTACTTAAAATGCACTAGTCAATTCTAAGTCGTGTCCTACGCGTGCACTACCCGTCCCATGCCTATGGTCCAGGAGGCATTTGGACCTCTATTTCAGGGTGGTTCTAGACTTTAACCTAGGCTGCTCAAAAATGGAAAAATACTAAGCGACAGACAAAACAGTTAGGACTTTCAAATAGAAACAAGTATAGGCTCAAGTTAGCCTCCGCATTTAGACATCAAGTGCACGCCAAATTGGTTAACATTGACAGATTTCATTAATTTCAAAATCCTATAGGCAGTATATCTATGTGATATTGAATGAACAAACAAACAGTCATGTACAAAATCAGTTTCTTAACGCAATAAGTAGAACCTACATAGGTTTGCCTACTGATTTTAGCATAATACGATTAAGCCTATTAGCATGGTATCTAGGTATTTTATGCGATAGTAGACAGTGGCAGGTCACAGAATTAGGTCCAGAATTATTTGTTTGAATCCTATTGGCATGTTTTCTAGTGAGGGGAACATCATAGTATTTGGAAACTCGGGCAGAACTGATAATTAAACAAATTCAGGATTGTAACGTGCATTCTACAATTTGGTCCAGTTCTAGATCCTATAGGCATGATCTCTATAATTTGATCCAGTTTTAGATCCTATAGGCATGATCTCTACAATTTGATCCAGTTTTAGATCCTATAGGCATGATCTCTACAATTTGATCCAGTTTCAGATCCTATAGGCATGATCTCTACAATTTGAACAGAACAGTATGTAAACAGGCATTTTGCACACATATTGGGTCACACAATTTCCTATAGGCATGGTTTCTAGCAAAGCAAAACATAACAGAACCAAGCATTAAGTCTATAGGCATGGTTGCCTGCATAGGATGATTAAATATAATAAGGTACCTATAGGCATGATCACATATAATAGCACATTGTTAGACCTATTGGCAGGATTTCTAACACATTACATATAATAACACATTGTTGGACCTATAGGCAGGATTTCTACCCAACTTTTGTTGCAAAAATAAGAAACCCTTCCCAATTTCACTAACACCCCAGAATTGTTATTACAAAAAATAATTATTATAGACCAGAAATTAATGTAATGAATTAAAAAGTGAGTAAACTATAGGGAGCCTACAACAGGCCCGAATACACCTATACAAGCCAGGCCTTTCAACTCACAATAGCTCCAAAACCCATATTCATACAACAGAACCAGTTGTGGAGTGATTCATCCATATATCAATGCTGAGCATACAGAACCTACATCCCTAGTGTGTCAGAATTCCCAAGGGCTTTAAGAACCCAGGGCAGTGCTCAAACTAGAGAGATTGATCAGAAGCAGCTCAAGGAAAGACTAGGGACCAAGTCCTAGTGTGTCAGAGTTCACAAGGGCCTCAAATGGACCCCGAGCAGTGCTCACACTAGGGAGGTCAAAGGATAGAACCTAAATAGCCTTGGCTTTCAGCCGGCTAAGAATAGGATTCAGAGAACCTTAAGCAAGAAGTGAAAGAGAAAAGACCAAAGTTGAGGGACAGGAATTGAGGGATTTGAACAAACACGACCAAATTGAACATATTAGGCAAACAGTTGACCAAATCACAGAATTTAAAAGCCAACTCAATGCAAACATAAGAAAAACAGGTTCAACACTTAGCACAAAATCACATGCCAAAGAGAGGCTGATAAGAGCATGTTGGTAGGATTGACTGGGTTATTATTACTAGACATGTTGAAACATGATTGGGAATTATGCTAGGCAACATTGTGCTAAAATCACATAATCACAGAAAGGAGAGGGCATCATGTTAGGATTGGGGCAGGATCACAGACACATATGCCAAAACATGTTACAGAGATTCTGGATAGCATGAAAGGCACACAAATAGCAGATAAGCATTCGACATTGTTATAGAGGTCTAATTAACAGAATATGATTCAGTTTGTGCCAAAGGTTTAGCCTAGCACCTTAAAGTAACAGTTCAAAACATGCTGAGATAACTGTTCTAAATCACAAACAAATACTAAAGGGGTATGGGATCAAATGAGCATGTTGAGGGTCATAATGACTAACACTGAAAGTCTCAACACATACTACTGCAGGGATTCAGGGAGGGGGGGGGTAGGTGAATAAACATGTTTATAGGCACTCAAGAGTCAATACAGTAACTGAATAGGCCCTAAAGAAGTTCAGATTACCCAATTAGGCATAGATAGTCTTAGAACTAGTAGCATTAAGAGTGAGCAGATGCAAGAGTTAACAGAGTGATGCTTAAAAGTAAACCAAGAACATGTTAAAACCATAGATTCAGAGATGAGAACACATAAGGATGAAATTGCGAGAGTTAAGTAACTCACCAGTTAAACAAGAGATGCAAGAAAAGAACAGAAACCACAGTGTTCTGAATCGTCAATGAATAGTAAGAACCCGAAACTCAGTGGCCTTGGTTTGCAGACTGCCAAGACCACAGTATAGAATGAAATAATAGAGTAAAGCTTTAGATCTAGTGAGGTTATATAATTTTTTTCTAAAGGGGAATGGGGGAGGGGTTTATATAGTGGCAGAGATTAACACATAAACATGGAAAAATTATCAGTCAAACGCTAGAAAGGAAAACAATCGAAATCAATAAGGAAGAGAGGAAATTCTAGAACCCCAATTTAGGCATAGTACACAAATTGACGGAAATAAAAAAAAAAGTAAAAATCACATGTTGCATAGAATGAGACGAACATAGACAGAAATCTATTCAAAATCAGAAAATCGAGTCAGATTTGGTCTGATTTTAAAAAGGTTTAAAACCCTAATTTAGGGTAAGTAAAAAAATCAATAGAAATAGATAGATTTACACATAATAGGGTGAATATAGACGAAATAATACTCAAAATCGAAGGCTTGAACCAATTTTGGTTCGAATCAAAGAAGATTTGTAAACCCTAACCTTAGGGTTAAGTATGAATCAGTAAGATACGAACAAATCGGACTCACACGGTGCAAAATAAGCGTGTGTGGACTTAATATCGTCCAGATTCAAGAGACGAAAGTCAAATAGAACAGAATTAGAGTAAGAATACTTGCCATGTTTAGGCAAGTACTAGGTAATACCGTAGAGAATCACCCAATAATGGAAACATATCGAAATGGTAAGTGAATGGGAAGAAAATCCCATTAGAAACGGGATTAGGAGAGAATTTTGGTGAGGCGGCGGGCTAGGATTCTTGAGAGATGAGAGACGAGAGTGTTCTGGGGCACCAGGGGGTGTAAAATGATTAGGGTTAGGGGTTTGGTTAGGTTAAAAGGGGCAGATGTAACGTGGACCGTTGATCTTAGAGATTAACGGTCCTGATTTAAAGGGTCTTGGGTCGGGTATAAAAATAGGTATGGGACTGGGCCAAGGGTATTGGGATGGTGTATTGGGTAGTTTTAGGTCCGAATTTGGGTAGGAATTTAGGCTAGTTTTTAAATACCCAATTTTAACAAATAAATAATTTATAAAAATAATAAATAAATAACAAAAATATCATTTGTGCACTAAAATGATTTAAAATAGTTACTTAACATTTTTAAAAAAATCATTTTCTGCATAAATAATGTAATTATATATCAATATGGGCTATTATTGGAAAAGATATGCAATTTAGCCTTAAAATGCAAATGTAATTATAAAAATGCGCTGAAAAAATATTTAACACTATGTTGGCATAAATGGTAAATTTAGATGATTAAATCATCATAAAAATAATATCAAGGATAATTATTGGATATTTATATAATAAACTGCAGAAATAAATTGATTTAAAGCTTTTAAAAATTATGAAAAATATTTGTGTATGCTTATAAATGAAATGATGATGCATATGCACTATTTTGAAGGTATATATATATTTTTAAAAATGTGAGAAAAAAATTGGGTATCAACACACTCAAAAAATCCTTCTGTTTCTACCAGGAAGAGTACTCGCTCCAGAATAAAACCCCCATCTCAACCTCCAGAACAAGTAGACCTAGGGTCTGACCATTCTGAAGGTTTTGCCTCCTCTCAGGCGGACCTCTCAGATCATTCTTATACTTTAGGAGAAAAACCCCTGGGAAAAAGGCCTATGGAAGAACCCCCTGAACCATTTACTCCAAAGAAGCCGAAAATAGATCTCTCTAGTTCTTTAGAGTCTGACCTAAATTTCTGGGACTCTCTAGATAGGGATTTTTTTCATCGCTTTGAAAGACAAGCCAATTGCTCATGGGTGGGTAGTTGACCTTGATGACATGGAAGCCCTAAATTGTAAGGTAAAAGATCTGTTTGTTCATCAGGGCTGGTCTAAATTCTTTTCTGTTCCCCCTCCTAAAGTCTATGAACCCCTAGTGAAAATGTTTTATGCAAATCTTTGTTCCAATAAGTCTGATAAGTTGGAATCCTTAGTGTTAGGGAAGCGCATTATTCTTGATTGTGCCATGTTTGATTCAATTTTCCAGTGTAAGTGTTCTGGTTTTCCCATGCTTTTCAAAAATTCCTAGCCTGGTGACTTTGAAATCACTTTTGATCAAGCAAAATGGTGTATTGCTGAGTGCCCATCTGATTCTCTCCCAAACCAGTTAGGTCCTAGTGATATTAGCTTTGAAACTCGTGTTCTAGCCCATATTGTTGCAACTACTCTGCTTCCTCGTACTGGCTCTTTTTCCACCTTCTCTCAAAGAGATACCTTTCATGTCTATTGCCTTGTGACAAAACTCAAGATCAAACTGTCCTCCTGGCTCATCAATTTGATGATTGAGAGTGCTGATGATCCCACCAGTCTGCCCTACGACATGGCCATCATTCACATTCTAGAGGCACATAATATCTCCATTTTTGAATATCCCTTCATCTCTGTTTCAAAATCTTACAATTCCAGAGCGTTTGCAAGTATGGGGTATATATGTGTGAAGGGCTTATGGGTAAAGAAACAAGAAGGTGAAGTCAAACATGCTCAACTTGATCCAAAACCCAAACCCTTTGTTTCCCATCATAGTCCCAGTGTCCCTGACCTTGCTGAGAAATTAGTTGCCATTGACAGTCCGTTGTCCGCCATCAAAGATCTCCTTACTACTACCCAGTCCACTGTTGGAGATATTCATGCTATCTCAAAAGAGACAGGGTCTGATGTTCCAAAGATAAGAGTTGCAGTTCTCAGAGTTAGGGAAAATGCAGTAAAGGCATTCAAGGAGGTATACGACAGGCTTGATGGAGTGACTATCTCAGCCAATGCCGGCTTTGATCAACTAAAGGAGGCAATATGCAACACTCTTACTTATTTCTTTTGTCGTTAATGTGGAAGTTTAAGAAAATATTTTTGTTGTGCTGTTTGGACTGGATAACTAGTCTATTGGATGATTTTTGCTTTTCTTTATGCTGCTTAGACAATATGTTCTGTTTTACCATAACTCTGCTAGCATATCATGTTTATAGTATATCGTGTTTTAGTATGTAGTGTTGCTAAGGGAAGTCGACTATAGATACTACAGGAGAAGCTAACTAAAAGAAGTCCCAACGGCACCTCTTGAGGGGGAGTCAAAGATCTTGCAGAAGCAGTCGACTAAAGGAAGCACCTACTGAGGGGGAGCCAACTGCACTCACTGAGGGGGAGGAAAATACAGGGTCAACTGATATTTACAAGTTTACACATATTATTTGTCATCACCATAAAGGGGGAGATTGTTAGGTTTTTGTTCTAATGATGAAAAATAATATAACTGCTTTTGGTATAGGAACTCAAGGAAAGCATCCAAGATTGAAGACATCAAAATTAAAGGAAGGAATCAATCAACCAACTAGAGATTCGGAAAGGGAATCAATCAGAGATTGATTGAAGCGGAAAAGAAGCATCGAAAATCTTGCAAGATGATCAATCAAGCTGCTATTTTCGGAAGGACCAACAATCAAGGAGTAAACCCACGTTATCAAGATCTGTAGAAGGAAATCTATCAATGCCCTCTCATCAAGGAAAAGCAACGGCAAGCTACTATTTTCGGAAGGACCAACAATCAAGGAGTAAACCCGTGTTATCAAGATCTGTAGAAGGAAAGCTATCAATGCCCTCTCATCAAGGAAGAGCAACGGCAAATAACCTTATTCTTGGAAAGAATCAATTTCTTTCCAAGGATCAAATCTCTTTGGTTGTCAAATCTCTTCAGCAAACGGCCTCCTACAAAGTATTTATACACATTCTTAAGCCTTAGACAAATATACTTTGATCGAACCAAATACCCTTTCTTTGTTCTACTGCAAACAAACATTGTAGTTCTACTAGATCTGCTATGTAACAAGTTAGAGAAGAAAGAGAGAAAAATACTGGTGAGGCATTGTATCAAAAATAAATGAGTGACATAGGAACTGAGGCATTGGTGTAAACCACACCATTCACTTTGTACTCGAGAAACTCATTCACTGAAAGAGAACTCCCTTGCAACCAAAGGGGACTGGACTAGGATTCACATTGAATCCGAACCAGTATAAAAATTTCGGTGTCTTTACTTCCTACACTTTATTTCTCCATCTTAAATTCTGCTCTTACTGTTATCACGTTATTACATCTAGTCGACTAATTAGAAAACTAGTCAACCTGTAGTGATTAAAATATAAAATTAAATAATCCCCCCCCCCCCCCTCTCTTGTACTTGCATTTGGTAGGATTGAAATGCTGTACTTTTTCATAGAGAGGCTGCAACTAGGTTCTGTTAGTATCCTGTATTTGTAAAATAATTCTGGAGAAGATAAAATAACATATAAACAAAAATGTAAACGAAACAGAATTTAAGCCGAGCACACTGAATTCATAGTGTTTCCTTAAGGAATTCAATCCCCTCCTAGTACCCAAGGTTGTGGATTATTTCCTCCCAGGATAGAACGAATTACACACTGGTGTAGTGGTACTTCAAACCCTAGTGTTTCAGCGAACACAAAGATCAGTAGCAAATCACACTTATTGTTGCTTTCTTAGAAGTTAAAACAATGCAGAAGAAAGGAGGAGAAGTCATAAATTCGTATGGAAAATCTGAGAGAATGGACTGCAATTTATAGCCCCAACCTGTTGAGTTCAAATGAAGAGTTGTTACAAAAAATGGATGGGCAGAGTCAATGAAACGGATAATTTGGATTATTAATTTTTCGCTACAAATACAGATAATATTACGTTAATATTTACTATTAATAAATAAATTTGGTCCAAAAAATTAATCAATCAATCAACCAAATCCGAAGCCGAATCCGAGCGAGCGACGACGACGACGGTAGGAGTCTTGCCTCTTCTTAACTCTTTAAGAGCTACAAGAAGAGCAATTGTATATATACCCATCAAAAACCTTTTCCTCTTCCAATATGGGACAATGTCCCTTTGTCAAGGAGGAAAACTTAAAATTTTCATTTTCCCTCCATTTCTCATTCACCCTCTTTTAAGCCTATTTTAACTTAAAAACCTCAACAGGTTCTATGTTAGATAATTAAAGTATTTCTTCTTAATTCAAATTCAATCTCAAAATAAGGTCCCTCTTTTTTCAGGAAAAAATTATGGCTACTAATAGTCTTTAGGTAATGGTGCATGCTATGAATTGTAGTAGTTAATTTATGCGATGTATCAACTTGACAGATTCCATTTATTTAATTTTCTCTCTCGCACATGTCAAACAATAACAGGAAAAAGAAAGTTACACTTTGCCTCAGTTAATACAGATGAATTTACTCCAAGTATTTCAAGTACTCTCTATGTTTCAATTTATGTAACTTATTTGATTGGGCATGAAGTTTAAAAAAAACATAAAAGACTTTTGAACTTGTTGTCTAAAATGAGGCACATATAATTTGTGTGGCTATAAATCATCGCAAAAAGGCAAATTGTTTCCAAATGTGGAAAAGGGTCATTCTTTTTTGCACGGACTAAAAAAATAATAGGTTTACATAAATTGAAACGGAGGGGGTATAATTCTTATTCCAGTAGGAGTCGTTCGGTAAATTTCTTTTTATTTGATTCGGATATTTACACCAAATAAATAAGGGTGATTTTTAAAAATAGCCAGATTAACAACTAGTCGTTCAAAAATAGCCCAATTTCAAAAGTAATCGAAATTTAGCCACTTTTTATGTAAAGATAAATCTGAGCGAAAATACTGTTCAAAACCCGGAAAATACTCCAGTATATTATGCTGGAGTTCCAGCATAAGTATACTTGAACTCCAGCATATTATACTGGAGTTCCAGGATAGTATTCTGGAACTCCAGCATAATATGATGGAGTTCCAGCATAAATACACTAGAACTCCAGCATAATATACTGGAGTTCCAGCAAGTATAATGGTCCAGTATAATATACTGGAGTTTGGAGCACCAGTGCTCCAGTCTCCAGTATATTATACTGGAGCCAGCAAAGTATACCGGTCCAGCATAATATGCTGGAGTTCATACACAATTGCACCGAACTCCAGTATATTATGCTGGACCGGTCTCTATTGCAGCAAAACGGTGGCTATTTTTCATTGACTTGGTAAACGCTGGCTATTTTTGATTGACCAGTCCGAAAACTGGCTATACCGTGAAATTTTGGCAATAAATAAATACATGATACATATTTGCACATTTAGGGGCGGAGCCACAGTGGTATCGATAGAACCCGATAACTTTGGCTCTAACCCTATATTTGTGTTAACTTCTTTATTTAAAGTATGTACAAATAACTATTCAGAACCCAGTAAACAAGTGAATTTTAGTCTACAACCCGTAAACTAAAAATCCTAGCTTCGCTTATGTGCAGTACATTTACTTTTGTCACTTAAACTATGGTTAAATAATGCATACTTTTACTTCATTAAAGCACTTGACTATGATAAGTTGAACTAGTTTCAGTACGATACATTATGCATCAAATAAAAAGACAAGTCAAATATATAAACAAACAATATGAAACAAAAGAAGAAAAAACAAAGGAACTTTGACAAAAATCGCTAGGTAAATTTTATTAATGGATCAAGTTACGTACCAGAGAAAAGGAAGCAATGGACCAAAAATTAGTGAAAAATTATCAACTGCCATGTGCTAAGGGGTGGGAGGAATCACTTTGAGGTAGAACAAATATTGAGTCAATACTCAAATGGTCACTCAACTATACCAAATTATCTTTTAAAGTAACTTTTCTTTCGTTTGTAACAACAAAGTCACTGAACTATGCCAATTGCACTCAGAAGGTCACTCCTAGATTTTCTAAATTTTGGATTGTTAAATACCTATTTTACCCTCTAAATTTTAAATATTTATCTTTCTTCTTTTTTTAAACTTTTTAGTATTAACAACAAAAATTCAAAAATTTATTTACACAATTCAGAATGAAAGAAAATAAAGGTTGTAAAATATATATTCCATGCACAACAACAACAACGGCCCAGTGTAGTCCCACTAGTGGGGTCTGGGGAGGGTAATGTGTACGCAGACCTAATATTTAAATAAAGGTATTTTTATAATATACATTATATATTCTTGAAAATTATGCTCAATTATATTATTATGTTTCTACCAACTTTCCGACAACACAAAGTTATGTCACTGGAAAGCAAGGGGACTATCTTTATAGGGTAAAATATGCTATGTTAAGTCGTGCATGGAATATATATAATATAATTGAGCATAATTTTCAAGAATATATAATGTATGTTAGAAAAATACCTTTATTTAAATAATTATTTTTATATTACGTGCATGGAATATATATTTAACAACCTTTATTTTCGTTCATTCTGACTTGTGTAAATAAGTTTTTGAATTTTTGTTGTTAATACTAAAATTATTATTACTAACAAATTATTCTAATTAATTTTTTTATACTATGCTCATTATTTTTTTTATATATGCTTAAATACTTTTTATTTTTTTAATTTATAAATAATATTTATTTATTCAATAGGTAAGTCCATAATGTAAATTAAGAAAAAAATCATAATATTAAAAAGTTTTAAAAAATAAAAAGAAGATAAATGTTTATAATTTAGAGTGTAAAATATGTATTTTGCAATTCAAAATTTGGAATATCTAGTTGAGTGACCTTCTGAGTGCAGTAGACATAGTTCAGTGACTTTGTTGTTACAAACCAAAGAAAAGTGACTTTAGGAGATAATTTGGGATAATTGAGTGACCATTTGAGTAATGGACTCACAAATATTTATCCGCATTATATTCGTAGGTATTGTACTAACTCAATGAACGCCATTGATGTGTCTCTTCGTATATTTTTTTTCACGTGATCGTACCAAACTAATATTCCCTCCATTTTTAAGTTATGTTTAATGGACGTAATTTGATTATATACGAAATTTAATAAAGAAAAAATATTTTTGAAATTTGTGAAACATGTCAAGAGATATTTATGATAAGATCTTGTCACTAACGGATAAAATCGAAATTTAAATCTGAACTACTTTTAATTACAAAAAGTATCATTGTTTTGGAATAGATTATTAAGAAAATACTGCTACATAAAAAAGCTCTAAGAATTAAAATTTTCCAATTTAGTGCAAGCATAAGTATATAAAAACTATTACTCTGGTGAACTTATAATTAGGTGAGGTAGATTAGCCTAGTAGGGGTGGGGAAAGGGACATCAATGCAATTAAAGGGGAAAAAAAGATTAAGGATACATTCATAAAATGCACCTTGAAATTTGGATTGAATTTAGGGTCTACACTAAATTAACAAATATAAAACAGGAAATTTTACCTCCTATAGCAAAATATTGCACCCTATTTATTATAAACCAAAACAATTTTAAAGTATTATTACTTATAGTTACCTTTTTTATTTTATAGCAAAATAGGTATTTACTTATACCTACCATTGAGACTTGAAATATGCTAATTATATTCTTTCTCTCTCTCTCTATCAACAAGATTCTCAATTCTCTCTCTTCTCCATGAAATCAGCAGAATCGTCGGCGTCATCATCGTGGTCGTTGTTAGAATTGTCGTCAACGTAACGTCAGAATCATCGGGGTCATCATCCACTATTGGCTCTTCCTCCTAGGCGAGCAGATCTGGCCATGGCCACGCCGGAGAAGATTTGAGGGCCGGGTTTTTATTCGTTTCCATTTTTAGTTTTAATATAACGTATACAGTATTTTGCTTGGCCGGAAAACGCCTTCTCCGGCGAACTTTCTCCTCTTCTTTGCTATTTTAGTCATATACAATGATACAAATACATTATATTCTATATAAATACACTCAAATACATTATATTTTGTATAAATATATTATTTTTCGCCTGTATTTATGTATTCCAAAGGTCTATATTTATTAATACAACCGAGTATCATTGTGTCTTATGATTTTTTGTTGTATGAATACAGTCGAATTGAATACGTTGAATTAAATACAATGTATAATAGTGAATAATGAATATCTGTGAATTGAATACAATGACAGTCGAATTGAATATAACGGTATACACCTTATACCTTGATTACCTTACTGTATTTATAAGTACAGTTGCGCGAATACATGGAATACAGCGTCGTAGCAGCCAAATTTATGTAGAATTGATTTTGTTGAGTTAAATTAGGAGTGATACACGCTAATTGATCCTCTTTCCGTTATTAAACAGCTGGACTCTCCTATATATGTTTTAGGCGAATTCCACAATTGTATTCATGAATACGGTAGCGCGAATACAGTCGCACAGCTGGATTCCCCTATTTTTAGGCGAATTCCGCTACTGTATTCATGAATACAACAGCGTGAATACAGCGAATACAGTCGCGTAGCAGCGAAATTTATTTAGAATTGATTTGGTTGAGTTAAATTAGGAGCGATACACGCTAATTGATCCTCTTTCCGCTATTATACAGCTGGATTCCCCTATTTTTTAGGCGAAATCCGCTACTATATTCATGGATACAATAGCGCGAATACAGACGCACAGATAGATTCCCCTATTTTTTAAGTGAATTCCGTTACTGTATTCATGAATACACGAATAGCGTTAATACAGTCGCACAACTGGATTTCCCTATTTTTTTAGGCAAATTCCGCTACTCTCTTGGTCCAAACAGCACACCAATAGTGATTAATGAATCAGAAACAGTTGGGGCTAGCTTCTGTAGGATTTAGAAGTTGCTATGCAGAAAAAAAGAAAAAAAAGTTGAAAGCTAATACAGTAGCATGACTATAGCGAATACAGTCACGTAACAACTAAATAGCAGCTATAGGAAGTAATTATATATATAGTAGCTATAGGAAGTTAATAGCCACTAAACAATAGTGGTTTCTGAAAATTTCTATAAAATATATATTGACATACCTTTTATCACTTAATTATAATTACATGGCACTTTTTATTTTAATTATGTAACACTATTTTCTTTTAATTTATTCTGAGAATATTTTTCTTATATTTAAACAATTTTACTCTAAATTTACTTTTACATCATTTTCTAGCAAGGAAAAGCCTCATGTCATGTTTAAGACTATTAGAAGTTCCAAAGTTTGTCTTTTTTAAAACTTCATATCCAACTAGCTAATCAAACAAGTTATTCACATAATTGAAATGAAATGGAGGGAGTATACATTTTACTACTACTTAAATTTTATCACTTAATTATGATAAAATTGATATAATTTGACGTAAACACGTAATGCAAAGTAAGATCATTGGAATTAAAATGAAAATAAACAAGATCGCTCACGATTATTTTCGCTCTTACGAATCAACCACATTTTTTTTTTTTTTTTTGCATGAGGTGGTTACTGTTTAAAGAACCCCTACTGACAGATTTTTCATACTCACAGATTCGTTCTACGTGCATTTTCAGTCCTACAGTACAAACATGTGCACGCGAAATCCCAGCAAAACTGTCGAAACTCGTCAACGCTAACTGTCTACCATTACTTTTCTTCCTCATCTATCACTATCACTACAACAGTATAACTGCCGTTTCAAGATTTTCTTGACGTTTCTCCATCTTTCTTGGGTAATCTGCTTCTGCGCTAATAATCAGAAGATCCATTCTTGTCGATTTCACTGTTTTCTTGCTCATCATCAGAAGAAGAAGAATCCCCGCCATTGATGAACTTCACTCTCAGGCGGCCGCCGTCGCTGCTTTCATCATCTGCAGATGGTGGCGAACGTACAACCAACACCTCCGGACGATTGTTTCTCACGCTCGATATCTGCAACCGTCCATTTTCCCGCACCTTAACCAGACTAGATCTTGGCCGTCCGTTCTTTTTCAAACTTGATAGAAGTGGCGGGAAACTTGTAACTGCCAGTTTTCCCTCTCTCTGCTGGCGCGTCCGCATTGCCGTTGTATTTGCTCTTGATCTCCGTTCCACTGTCAACAACTCTAATTCCTCGAAACTGCATTTCACTTTCTCGTTTAAGCTCTCAAACCCTAGGCTTTCTGTTAACGTCTCAGAACAATAATCCACACTTTCTTTAAGATTAAAACTATTGGGTCTGTCTTCAAGTTCATCACAGCTGGTTGACCCGTGATGTTCCTTTTCGCTACTGTAACTCTCCGCAGATTCGTTTTTTGTGTTCGACATTGCTTCAACACTGATCGAAATGAATGAAACTAACGGTTTGACGTTAAGTTCAGCGGGAGAATGTATACAAGGGGAACCAATGAGAGAACAATGGTTATGGCTGTAGCGTCGTGATTAGTGAGTCAGAAACAGTTGGCGCTGGCTTCTGTAGGATTTAGAAGTTGCTATGCAGAAAAAAAAAGTTGATAGGAAAATAGAAGAGAGAAAATTGGGAGAGTTTGCATGATCAAAATGAACGTTTTCCTAGTTGAGTTAATTAATGCTTTGAAGTTGCGAATGAAAAATTATTGAATTGGAACACAGTAAGTTTTTTCGCTCAGCTGTCGGAGCGGCAATATGCGGCATACTGAAAGAAAACAAATTAACTGCGACTGGTTTATTTAAGCATTATTCTTTCTTTATATATAGAGCTGAGTCATTTTAACCGTTAATTAATATTCATTAACAGTTTTAACATATAGCGGAAATGGTCCTCAATAGATTGTTTGGGCGCAACTTTCATCACCTTCTGCTATGCATTTCTCATGTCTAGGATCCAAAATTGGGTATATGTGAGTACGATCCACAAGTCATACTTGAGCCACTTTCAAGTGTGGCCTGGCCTATATATGGACCTTAGCTTACAGATCAAATTTATGCAAAAACTCTTTGGGGGAAACATGTTTATTGGTACTCACATAAAACAAACTACACTGTTTTGTACATGAATTTGGTCATTCTGTTGCATAAAACAAACTGAAACTTTACACTATTAACGAATTTTTACGCATGTTAGTTACAAACAACTTAGTTCTCATTGACAAATTAAAAGAGTTTAAGCTTGATATATTGATGTGGTAACACATGTCACAATCACGTAATTTAAATATCAACTGTACTTATGAGTAGGTCTTTTAAACTCGGCGAAGAAAAAAAGAGAAGTATCTTAAAAATATGAAGAGGTGTGCTAACTGGGAGTAGTATATATCCTAGGTACAAATCCTGGGACACCTTTAAATCATCTGATTATTGCTTAGCCTAAAGAAACAGAGCAAATTTGTCAAGCTGGAGCAAGGACACAGCACATTTAGCTCTTATTATAAATCCAAGCTCAAACTGTTATTGATATGTGGTTCAATCACAAGATCTATCATATAACTGACAAGACAAGCTAGACGCGTAAATCAGTCAAAATAACAATCTGCTCCTGATTCATGTGTCTATTTTCCATACACCCTTGTTTGGATTTGAATGAGTAATCCTGACTACTTTATGTTTTGCTTGACGCCGTTTCTTGTTGACATATTGTTGAGAACCAGTATCTACTTTTACCATATCAACTTTTACTATGTGGTGATCAGAAGTTCCTTTTGAGGAGAAAACTGAGTATGATCCTGGAACAAACTTGTATGGTGAATCCGATGATGATAGTATGTAATCCACTCGAGTTCCATACTTGCACGTTCCCTGCACACCTGTACATTTTTCACAAGATTTGAGCCAACAGTATAAAACGAGTAGATGAAATATCTTAAACTGTTATATAAAAAAGGAACAATTGAGTGTAATTTTTTGAGTGTTAACAAGAGATTAGAAGAGTTTCTTACTCTGTCCTTTGGCAATCATGACAACAGACTCGCATTCCCCAGCAAAATCCTTAGCATCAGTATACTCTTTACTCTTCAAATGCTTCATTACCTCAACCTTTGGTGTTGGCTTTCCCATTTCTTCATAATACTGGAAAGTGATGATCCAAAATTGAATAAGGAAAGAAGCAAACACTATATAAATTGATTTTTTTTCTTGACTAAGGCATCTGATTTATAGTGCACCTTTACAATATCTGTCCATCTTTCTGGAGAGTAATCTGTTTCGTCTAGAGAATTTAATCCCCCGGCTAAAATGTGTGGCTTATCAGAGGATTGGATTATTGCGTTCATCTGCTTCATTCGCCAATTCTCATCCAAGTGATCAAGGTGAGTGCAGTAGAAATTGAATTCTCCAACTCGAGGAACATCAATTGTGGCCTTCAGAACATTTCTGCATTCACATATATCTTTGTAAAAATAAATCAAGTGCTTTATGCTTAAGTGCATTTTGATTACCATAATTGCATTTTACTGTATAAATATCATTCTTAGATTCACCCAACAACCCATATATTACCATCTCTGGAACACCAAAATGAAACTCAACCACTTGTAATAAACGAGCTAGTAACTTGATATCCATATTGCCTGCTTAAGAAACATATGACTTTACCAGAGGTTCAACACCAGATAACTGAGCTTAGCAAGTTATAACTGATAAAAAACTGGGAATTTTTTGTCACTTCTGATAAAGATCATACTTCATACCTATTAAATGATAAATTCTACGGAAAACTTTTATAGTTCCTGAAAATTTGAAGTAAATGATAAATTCTTTCTGAAATTTATTACTAATTCATTTATTTTTACGGCTGGCATAAGTTTCTCATGACATAGAAAATACAGTAAGGTAAAACATGAATCACACATAAAGTACTTTAGGAATTAACTATGAAGTAGCAACTAATACAAATTTCCTGTAGCATAAGGTGCAGGAAAATACAACCGTGACAAAATTGTTTCATAATAATATAGTGTATTTGTATAACTGCTTTCCGCAGTTATTGAAATGATCCTAATGAGTAATGACAACGGTGCTTTCCGCAGTTCCAGCATTGGATTAGCAATTTATTCAATGAAAAAGGAAAAAAAACATAACCGATTGTTTCATAATAATATAGTGTATTTATATGATTGAAAATCTGGGAGCTTTCGCCTAACATGGAGTTAGGAAAAACAATCGAATTGCATTCATAATAGGTTTAACCTATACACATTGATAGTGTAAAAATATCACACTTGATTGGTAACCTGGTAAACTGATAACTAACCCGCTAGCACATAAAACAATCAGTGTATATGACTTAAGAAGTTGATGGTATCAATATCTATCAAAAGTTTTATAAAGGATTAAGAACCTGAAATCGGAGTCATCAAAAATCTTTTGTATATTCCAAGACTTAATCGGCCACTTTGACATAATAGCATTACCATACTCAGGCGCCCAGCTCTCTGCAAATACATAATTCATCCCTAAAGCAGCAGCCAAATCCGATAACGGCTTCATACCTTTCTCCTCCTCTGCTTTAACATCTTGTAAGGCCAAAACATCAGCATTCAACTCTCTCAAAACTTCAACAACACTTCTTGTACTTCTATAACTCTGACCATCTATACGTGGCATACTTACAGTAGACCTTATTGGAGCTTTTCCCCAGCATATATTACTTCCCAAAAACCTCTCACTATAACTATCACATCCCAAAAAGCTTAATTGCCCACTTTTCTTCAAAGATATTTCATTATCTGGTAAATTTATGGACACCCTTAACTTTGATTTAGCAAAAGCTTGCTTCTTTAATAGAGTATCAGCTTCTTTACTAGGATGCAGAGGAGATTGTTTGAGGATACTCTTAGGACGATCATTTGTTGATTTTGCTCTTAAATTATCGGAGTAATAATCATCATTTTCAAAGTCAAAGCTAGCTGACCTGTCAATCTTCTTGGGAAGTGCCGGTGCCATAGAGAAAAGGGCAGCATTGAATGTAGCTACACGTATTGTACGTCCAGATTTAGAACGACCCAACTCATCATGCCCATTAGTGGGATGGATCAGTGCAGACCCATTTGCATTAGCTGCTTCTTTATCTGATTCAACCTGAGAATTAGATTTTCCTAGCTGTTTGATAGTAATCTTGATCTTGGTCTTTGAACGGCGGCGTATAGGCCATCTTAGACCAAAACAGAACTTCTTCAGCTTTTGGTTGAGAACTCTTAGCATGACCAATTAAGAAACGGGAAGGAACAGAAAGAGTTGACGGAAACTGCTTTGGCGAGACCCTCCTTCCAAATGAATGTATTTTTGTGATTATATAGTGACATGAAATATGAATGACTAGTAATAGTATTGTGACCACAGAGGTCCCCTGGTTGGGTCCCTTAATCTTTAATTAGACGTAGCCAGTAAATTTTTAGACAGTGATTATCAGTATCAGAAGAGAATAGTTTATGAGGAGTTTGGTTGTGAGTAGAGTTGGAGGATCAGCAGGAGTCTTACAGGGAATGGGTTGGTGACATTTGGCAGGTATTTTTAGGGCTCTCTGTTTTAGCACAAAAATTTCTTCACTCTTTCTGTAAAGGGAGCACTACTGGAAGGCAAATATGACTCTATATGAGGAGAGTGAGGTGGGGGCGGTAACTGCCCCGAGAGGATAGTGGGTGAGAGAACAGGGCGTTTGCTGGACAATAGAGATATTTCTCTTTAGATTTTCGATTAAACAATTGGAATATAAAAACAAGAATGATTAGAATATGTTCTGAAAAACTCAACTACTCCCTCCTAATCCAGTCGTCGTATCTTTATTTTTTAAATCATTTGGTGCACAGTACTCAATGTTATTAACATTTGTTGTATTGTTATCCCAAAATAATGTTTGTTTTGATTATTTTATTAAAGTTGGTTGTATTGTATTGTTAAATCCATTGTTCCGGAATAATGAAAATTCCCCTTTCTTGAAACAACCGATTTGGTGTAGTGGGATTGTTTTCTATTTTTTTTCCAATTATGCCCTAACTTATTATTCCATAATTCTATTTTACCCTTTATCTTTTTTCTATATTAGCTCCAAATCTCTAACTTATAACCTACTTTATTTTTTTCCAAACAAATGTTAAAGGTGTTTTGTTGCCTCCTGTTTTATTTTTTTCTCCTAATTTGCTTGTAACTCAATTCTAATTAGTTGTGCTCCTTTGTTTTGCCTTTTACAGTCTCGCTCCTTTGTTCTGCTTCCTTATTGTGTTTCGCCTTCTTCTGTTTTGTTTTTAAAAATTATTATTATACATAATTATACATAATTTTGATTAAAAAAAACAAAGGCCTAAAAATGCCGCTCAACTTTCAGAAATGATCTATCCATTTAAGAGCGTGGATTGATAATTAACAAAGTAAGTGAAAATTATAGGAAACTAGAATTTAATTCTTAGTAGAAATATAAAATATTTTTTCTTATATGTCTTAAATTTAGCGGAAGAGTATAATCGGAGTACAAGCTAGCTCAGATATCAAAAGTCTACTTGTAAGTACTTCACATAAAATCAAACTATACTTATAATTGTTTGACCAAAAAGTATAAATCTTTAGTTAAACTAATTAAATAAAAGGATAAGGGGTTAATCCTAGTTAAAGATAATGACCTTAGATCTAAAATCGGTTTATGCGGATAACATGGGACCACGTCAAAATTGATTTAATGCGATACACATTAAATGTTACGGTTACTAATGGAATGAGAATAAAGCAATAAATACAATAAATGGCACTAAATGTACATAGAGAGAATAATTTACCCAATATTGGATGAGGGTGGATGGTTCCTTTTCTGGCAATGATGTAAGATAAATGACTATGGGAATATTGAATACTTTCTCGGATCTGACGTGAAAAGTGTAGAATAAACAACGGATCGAATCTCTTTGGAAAGGCAATGTTTGTATTTTTCTAGAGAGTCAACTTTTCAAGAGAGTTCTTATCAAAATTCATAATACATGCCCTTTACCTTCCCTCTACCTTTTTATTTATATGGGACATGCTCCCAATCTGACCTAAAGTACAAGTACAAAGAATATTCAATGGAATATTCTCCCAAATATCTTATTACAAAACTGGTCATTACTGTTGACTTAAACATCTGACCTCGGTCATAACCAACAACTTGGCAGTAAGTTTCATTAATCTCACATTCGACCTCGGCCTAATCGCCTCTTAGTAATTTCTCCTCGTGCCGAATTTCCTTAGTCAGATTTTGACCCATACAGTTAGTTCCTCCGCTTATCCAGGTTGCTTTTTAGCCGACCTCGATGGGCGGACTTCACTAGTTGCAGCTTAAGAAATTTAGGCGGGCAGGTCGAATAGTAACGTTTACGGCGAGGTAATGATATGGCACTTTGCGAGCCACATCCGACCGTTACGTCAATTTAGAATGACACCATAACATCATGCGTCATTATGGCGCATGTTCCCGATACGCTACGTCGTTTCCCGCTCCCTTTCCGTTTCAAAATTAGTGTGGCGATGCTTTGCATCCTTGATTAGGGTGCATGTATTCTTATAAATAGGGATGCGAACCTCTCTTTTGGTTTGCCGTATTTTCAAGCATTCGAATCTTCAGGCTTTTCTTTCTTCTTCTCAGAGCTCTTGCATCCCTGTTTCTTCTCTGCTTTCAGCAACTTTTGCCATTATCACCCCTTTTGCATTTGCAATTCCTCCGCATATTCGTAACAAAAGATGGCTAGTGCTTCTTCCAACCCTAAGGGGACTTCTGACCCGGTTCCATTGTCAGTGGACACGCCCCCTCACGATGAAGGGGAAGCTATTATTGCAGAGGATGAAAGCTTTCCCACTGCGGATGAAATAATCCCGCGCTCGGAGAAGGCCAGGTCGGACTTCTCGAAGCGGCCTGAAGATGATCCTGAGCCCGTTGTATCTGAGCTAGATGTGGCGGCCCCTATTGATTTTTGGGCTAAATTCCGAATCCCATACCATATCGTCCTTATCCCGACCGTTCATGATGTGGTACAAATTCATCACCCTGGATACTGCCCATTCTACGCATATCCGTTCCTTGTGGGATATTCGCTTCCTCTTCCTTCATTGGCGGAGGACTTCTGCCGTTATTATGGCATCTGCCCGGCCCAGCTTTAACCATACATCTATAAACTCATTCTCATGTTGAAGTACGCGGAACTAGCCAACCACGGGGTCATCTACTACACCTTTATGCGCCCAGTTTCCATAGGGGGACGATGTTACATCTCTGTCATCGTGGAGGCAAGAGTTTGGTGGTAAAAATGGACGATCAGGCCAATCGTCGATTCTGGTTTAACTTTTTCTACGTCAAGACCGAAGACGTGGTGAGGAATACTAACGATTTTCCTGAGGCATGGAACTTTTCTCGTAAGTATCGATCGTTTATTTTGATTATTTAGGTAGTAGTGTGATCGCTCCATTTTTATGTATATATTTTTTTTTGTTCAGCTGAAAAAGAGCCCGCTTCGTTGGTTGTGGACATCCATGACTGGGTTAGCCAGGTTTTGCCTCATACAATGGGGATCCACGAGTGGCCGGCCTTTTTCAAGAAGTTTGGTCCCAAGCCTTCGGCGTCTGGTGAGCTTTCAGTCGTTTCGACCTTTTGGTCGCCATATCTTTTCCTTTTTGAATTGTAGAAAGTCGACCTAACCTTTTGTTTTTGGGTGTTAGGACGGAGAGCTTCGAGAAGGGCGAGGGCTCCTGCTTCGGCATTCCGCCAATCGAGTACTGCTACGGTTCTGCTCTTATTGCGGCTGCAAATAGGCCTTCCCAGCCGACCGCTTCTTCTCAACTCCCGGCGCTGACTAGTTCTAGCCGACCATTGGCAACTCCCGTGGCAGAGACCTCGGCTTCTCCTGTGGGGTGCACTTGATCCCCATGGACCGCGACCTTGGCGACGATCGATGATGTTGCCCTGTCGACGGGCATAGCCGGCATCGCCTTGAGGGTAAGCTTTCCGACCTTCCTGGTTTATATGCCTTGTATCTTTTCTTCCTCTCCTTTTTCTTTTTAGACTGAATCTTTCTATTCCTCTTCTTTCTTGGTTTTTTAGACCATCATCTTGGAGATTGAGAGTGCTCACAGAGCTACTTACAAGAAGATGGAAAGGAAATATCGCGAGTACCGTAACAAGCACCGCGAGCTCTGCAAGTGGCTTGGTGTAAATGGGAATTTCCAAGCCATCAGAGACGAGCTGTGGCAAAAAGATGACGAGCTCATGAAGGTCATCAGTAAATGCAGTGAGTTCGAGGGGGCGCTTAGGGACAAAGATGAGGAGCTCGAGGTGAGCAAAGGAGTTGAGGTTGAGTGCGGGGATCTTCAAAGTTGAGACCCAAGTGGCATCTCTGTGGGCCAAGCTTGAGCAGTGTATGATCAGGTTTGATGCCTTGAGTGATGAAGTCATTCAAAAGACGGCGGAATTGGAGAGGGCCGAGTCCGCACGGTTGGTGGCTTTGGCAAAGGTAGCGGTGTTGGAGGATTCGATCCGCGTCCTCAGATCTGAACGATCGAATGACATGGAGACGACCATGCTCAAGGAAGCTCGGCTCGATGAGCGGATTAGGGAGCTGGAAAAGGAGTTCTTGAACCTTGGTGATCAGATTGCTGCTCTTGAGGCTGAGAAGGCGTAATTGTTGGACCAGCCGTCCTCCTCTCACACTTCTGCTTTTCTCGATGTTCCGCGGGACTTATACGAGATGTGGCTCCATGTTGAGGCTCAGCTAGACATTTTTAAGAATTTGATGACGGCAGGGAAAGTTCCTTAGGCAATTTTGAGAAGGCTCGTGCTAAGGCGTGTGCGGCTAGGATTGCTTGTGATTATGACCCAGATACTCCGGGGACCGGCAACGGCGAGGAGGAGGAAGAGTTGGACGAGCTTGAGCAGGACGCTTGGTATGAAGATAAATATCCTCAAGGTGATGGCGGAGATTGCGTTGCTGGGCAGGGTGGTGAATAGGTTCTTTGTAATTGTGTATATATTGTGGGCGTCTGTTTAGCCCTTGTAAAAGACATGTTTTCTTTTTGAGGTATGAAGTATTGTTTTGCTTGTTCATCTTTAAATCTTGTTTGGTTGTGTGCTTCTATCACTTGGTTGCTTTAGTCGTAATGATTATGATTTTGGCCATGGCTGAGGCAGATGTTTTAATTCGAACGAGGTCAAGATCAAGTTAATTCGACCGAGGTCGAATGTCACTTTAATTAATTTGAACGAGGTCGAATGTCACTTTAATTGATTCGAACGAGGTCGAATGTGAGTTAATTCGAATGAGATCGAATGTCACTTTAATTAATTCAAACGATGTCGAATGTGAGCTAATTAGAACGAGGTCGAATGTCACTTTAATTAATTCGAACGGGGTTGAATGTGAGTTAATCCGAAGGAGGTCGAATGTCACTTTAATTAATTCGAACGAGGTCGAATGTCACTTTAATTAATTCGAACGAGGTCGAATATGAGTTAATTTGAACGAGGTCGAATGTCACTTTAACTAAATCGAACGAGGTCGAATGTAAGTTAATTCGAATGAGGTCGAATTGTGACGGCCCGGCCCGTCGTCACGTGAGTTACCGCCCCGTTTTTCCCATTTTCTGCTTCATTATGTCTTATTACAAGAGTCTCGGGTGAATGAATTGATTTGGGATTGATTTTGGATGGAAATGAGACAATTAGTCTCTTTAAGGAAGGCTTGTTTTGGAAAAGTCAACCGGATGTTGACTATTGAGTTAGAGGGCTCGGATGTGATTTCCGGTGTTTTGGTTAGCTTCGGGGGTTGATTTGTGACTTAGGAGTGTGATCGGAATTTATTTTGGAGGCCCGGTGTAGAAATAGGCTTGAATTGGCGAAGTTAGTATTTTGGTGATTTCCGGTTGATAGGTGGGATTTTGATCCGAGGGTCGGAATGGAATTCCGAGAGTTGCTGTAGCTTCGTTAGGTGATTTTGGATGTGGGTGCAAAATTTTAGGTCATTCGGAGGTGCTTTGGTCGGGTTTTTGATCAAATGCGTATTTCGGAAGTTTTTGAGAAACTTAGGCTTGAATTCAGTGAGAATTTATGATTCTAGCGTTATTAGATGGGTCTTGATGATTGGAGCAAGTTTGGATGATGTTTTAGAATGGGTTGGCACTTTTGGTTGAGGCCCGGGGGCCTCGGGGTGATTTCGGATGGCCAACGGGGTGAATTTTGGACTTGTGTGATTGCTGATATGCCTGGTATCTGGTATTTCTGCATCTGCGGAAAGGGGGCCGTAGATGCGGGTAAATGGTCGCAGGTGCGGTTTTGAAGGAGAGAGGCCGCTTTCGCAGGTGCGGGCTTAGAGCCGCATCTGCGGTGACGCAGATGCGGATTGGGCATCGCAGAAGCGAATAGAGGAGTTTGGGGGGTTTTCGCAGGAACGGTCGGCGGCCCGCAGATGCGGTCACCGCAGAAGCGGTATTGGACCGCACAAGCGGTCCTGGGTGAGTTAGTAAATTCCGCAGAAGCGGAAAAATGACCGCAGAAGCGGAAAGGCCTGGTCAGAGATATTTAATTCCATCTTCGCGAATTTTTGAAAGAACTTAACATTTTCACTTCGGACTTGGAGGTTATTGTGCAATTTTGGAGAGGGAATCAAGGGACTTCATTGAGGTAAGGAATTCTGAGCCTAAAACATAAATCTAATGTGTTATTACATGAATTAAGGGTGAAAAATCAAGGAATTAGAGGTCAAGAATGGAGGTTAGGGCTTGAACTTAAGAGGAAAAAAATTTGCGGTTTGAGGGAGCATTTGAGCTCGGATTTTAGTAAATTTGATATGTATAGACTCGTGGCGAGATAAGGAATCCGGTGATGTGAATTTTCTGATTTTTCGAGAAATGGGCCCGAGGCTCGGGTTTTGCCAATTTTGTGATCGATATTTTTCGAGTCTTTTCGATTGGGTTATGTTCCCGTAGCCTATTGTAACGTATTCCTTGTGGTTTTGATCAGATTCTACGCACGAGGAGGTTGATTCGCGAGGCAAGGGAATAGCGAGCTAGGATTTTGGCCGGCTTGAGGTGAGTAATGATAGTAAATGATATCCTGAGGGTTTAAAACCCCGGATTTGCACAACGTAGTGCTATATTGAGGTGAAACACGCGCTTAATGGCGAGCGCGGGGTTGTTTACTACTGGGGATTGTGACTTGGTCCGTCCCGTTTGATATTTTACCACATAATTGACTAAGCTGATTTGTTTATCATCGTTATTTGGGCTTATTGCCATGTTTTGGGCTTAATGCCGATTACTTGAATCCTTCAGGGATTGTTATCACTATTTCCTCACTATTTTGATACGTTATTTGAACTCAGTCCCTATAATTATACTGTTTTGCAAACTCAGCCGCCTTAATTGAATTCTGAGATTTTAATGACATTTTCACTGCTGTATGGGGCTGAGAACTATTCTTTTATTGATGCCCGAGGGGCTTATGATGTTTTTGGACTGAGTGAGGCTTTCAGGCCTCGAGTGTATTGTGAGGAGGCTTTCAGGCCTCGAGTGTGATGTGTGAAGGCTTTCAGGACTTATGTTGATATAGCGCTTGGGCCGTATGGGGCCCCTCCGGAGTCTGCACACCCACAGTGAGCGCGGGTACCCATGTGATATAAGAGTGAGCCTGAGGGGGCTGTTATTATGCGGAGTGACTGATACTGAGCCCGAGGGGCTGATACTGTTCTGACCGATTGATGCTGAGCCGAGGGGCAGATTTCTACTCACTATTTACTTGTTGATTTACCTGATTTTAAAAGGAGATTTCATTCGACTCTTTACTGTTCCACTGTTTTACTGTTTTACTGCCAGATATAGAATTGCTTTGTGTAGTTATGTGTTTTCATGCCTTCGGTTATTATTTATTATTATTACTCACTGGGTCGGAGTACTCACATTACTCCCTGCACCATGTGTGCATATTCACGCATAGCAGGGTCGGCACCTGAGCGCTGATTTCCTTCCAGACCAGGCAGCGATTTGGAGATACGAGGTAGCTGTTGACGTCTGCAGCCCCTTGTTCCCCCCTATCTTATATCACTTATGTTTTCTTCAGACTATTGTACCGGATATTACTCTTTGTAGACTTATAGCAAACTCTATAGTAGCTCATGACTTGTGACACCCCGGTTTGGGTTGTGTCGGGATGGTTTCCTTTGTTTTTATCGCTAATTCCGCATTAATGACTATATTAAGCATGTGTTAGAATTGTTAATATTAATTAATTGCTTCAAAAGGAGGTGTTGCATTGTTCTGGCTGGCCTTGTCTTCACGAGAGGCGCCATCACGACCGGGTTGGGAATTGGGTCGTGACACGAATTTAATTAATTCGAACGGGGTCGAATGTGTGATTCATCATTATTTCGGTGAACGTGGGCGGACTTCATGTACGCGTGCTTTTCTTATATAAATTTGGAGAAATTTACATGTTTTCTAGGCCGACATTCCAGTACCAGTCTAATTTCCAGGCTGGCATTCCAGTCCTAGTATATCTAGTCCCTTCATTGGGCGACCTGGAGAAATGTTGAGAGGTTGAGCAATGAACTGATCGGTCTACACCTTCATCTTCGTACTTTAACTTGAAATGTCCTCCTTGTCTCCTCGTTAAAAACCTTCCGAGAAAATCCAATTGGGACAAAACTCAGGTGAGGGAAAAAGAGTTGCTCGGAGAACATTTTTCCTTAGAAGTTAAAGTACTTGAGGTGGACGATGTTCCAGTTGTTTGGTAGTTGTTTTCCTTCCATCGTTTCCAGTTGGAATGATCCTTTATTTGCTGTTGCTGTGATTTTGTATGGGCCGTCCTAATTTGTTCCCAGTCTGCCTTCCCGAGGGTCCTTCTTGCTTGTGTTTTGGCCTTGAGTACGTAGTCCCCGACTTTGAGTGGTCTGACTTTAGCTTTTTTGTTGTAGTAGCATTCTGCCTGTTGTTTTTGGGAGATCATCCTTATATAAGCCATATCTCTTCGTTCTTCAGCTTCATCGACATCCTGCCTTCTACTTTCGTCGTTTCTCGACCCGCTCTCCTGGGAGTATCTCAAGCTTGGTTCTCCGACCTTGATTGGTATTACTGCGTCAGTCCCAAAGACTAGCGAGTAGGGTGTTTCTCCTGTGCTCGTTTTTGGCGTTGTGTGGTATGCCCGTAGCACCTCTGGCAGTAACTCCGGCCACAGTCCGTTGGATCTCTCGAGCTTCTTCTTCATGATATTCAATATTGACTTGTTGGAGGACTCTGCCTGTCCATTGCCCGCGGGATGATATGGCATGTAGAGTATTCTTTTGATATGCCGTTTCTCGAAGAACTCAACGATCTTTTTTCCAGTGAATAGAGGTCCGTTGTCACAACTAATTTCTTTGGGGAGGCCGAAACGGCACAAGATATTCCTCCATACGAAGGCGATCACTTCTTGCTCGCGTATTTAGGCGAATGCACCTGCTTCCACCTATTGGGAAAATAGTCTGTTAAAACTAAAAGGAATCGTACATTACCTCATCCTGTTGGGAGGGGTCCGACGATGTCCATCCCCTATTTGATGAAAGGCCAAGGCGAGGTGACTGAGTGGAGGTGCTCGCCGCTTGGTGGATCATGGGGGTGTATTTCTGGCATTACTCGCATTTTCTCACAAAATCAGTAGCCTCTTTTTTATGGTGGGCCAGTTATAGCTTGCTCGTATGAGATATCTAACCAGTGCCTGATCACCAGAATGTTCTCCGTAGTGGCCTTTATGGACTTCTTCTAGAAAGCCTCATGTCTGGTTCGGATCCAAGCATTTTGCTAGGGGACCGTCGTATGTCCTTTTGTAAAGATCGTTATCAATGATGTTGTACCTGGTCGCTTGCATTCGAAGCCTCTTGGCTTCTTTTTATCATCAGGGAGCACGTCATCTTGCAAATATGCAACAATGCGGTTGTGCCAGTCCGAAGTTAGGTTTATAGTCCTTACCTCGATTTGGTCAATTGATGAGTGGAGGAGGGCGACCACATTTCCTTCTTCGGTTATGTTTTTAGTGGTCGCCGCTAGCTTGGCGATGCCGTCTTCTCTAATATTTTGTGCTCGAGGAATCTGGTCGAGCTGGCATTCGTCGAATTCGGGCAGCAGCCTACAGATCTCGGCCTGATACTTCTGTAACCTTTGCTCTTTGATTTGGAAAGTTCCCTGTGACTTGGTTGATCACGAGCTGGGAATCGCAGCGTAAGATGACCCATCACGCTCTGTAATTGAGGGCCAGTTTTAGTCCTGTAATCACGGCCTCGTACTCGGCCTCATTGTTAGTCATGTCCGGGCATCTGATGGACTGGCGAACTACTTCGCTTGTTGGGACCTCGAGTATGAGTCCCAGTTCACACCCTGATGCATTAGAGGTGCCATCGGTGTACAAAATCCATAAATCTTGTACTTGGAGAGGTATTGGCAACTTCTCTCTTGGCTTCAGGCATTATTTTTGTGCTGAAGTCGGCGACGAAGTCAGCAAGTACTTGAGACTTTATTGTCATTCGCAGTTCATATGTGATATCATGTTCGCTCAATTCTATGGCCTATTTGGCTAGTCTACCCGATAATTTGGGCTTACGCAAAATATTTCTTAAGGGAAAAGTCGTGACTACCAAGATGGGGTGGCATTGAAAGTAAGGCCTAAGCTTCCGTGAAGCTACGACCAATGCCAGCGCCAACTTTTTTAGGTGGGGGTGCCTCGTCTCGATGTCGACTAAAGTTTTGCTAATATAATAGATGGGAGATTTTGTACCTTTATTTTCTCGGACCAGGACTGCAATCACTGCCACTTCGGAGGAGGTATCCTCTGGGTTCTTCTTTGAAGAGCAGTGGGGGTGATGATAGGTAGGCTTTCGAATCTTTCAGGGCATCGACGCACTTGGCAGTCCATTGGAGGCTGTTGTCTATTTTAGTACGCCAAAGAACTTGTGGCACCTGTCAGAAGACCACGAGATGAACCTTGACAGGGCGGCTATACGATTGATCAATCTTTGAACCTGCTTTTTGTTGGTCGAGTTTTCCGGTATCCCATCTATAACTTTGATTTGGTCAGGGTTGACCTCAACACCTCGCTGTGATACTAAGAAGCCCAAGAATTTCCCGGAGGTCATGCCGAATGCGTTTTTCAGGATTTAGTTTCATTCCGTATCGCATGAGTATGTCGAAGGCCTCCTTCAGGTGATCGATGTGATCGTCTTTCTTTTTCGACTTGATCAGCATGTCGTCTATATATACTTCCATGGTTTTGTCGAGTTGATCTTTGAACATCCTTGTCACCAACCTTTGGTACGTCACCCCCGCATTTTTTAGTCTGAAAGACATCACCCTGTAGCAATATGTTCCTTGGTGGGTGATGAAGGTGGTCTTCTCCTGATCTTCCTCTTCCATGAGGATCTGGTTGTAGCCCGAGTATGCGTCTAGGAAGTGAGCAGCTCGTGCCCGGCCATTGCGTCAATGAGCTGGTCGATATGAGAAAGCCGAAACGAGTCTTTCTGGCAAGCTTTGTCTGGGTTTGTGAAGTCCACGTACATCCGCCACTTCTGATTCTTCTTTTTCACCACGACCACATTGGCAACCCATTGGGGATATTTCGACTTTCTGATGGAGCCATTTTCTAACAACTTTTCAACCTCTACGCGGACTACATCGTTTATGGAAGAATTGAATTTCCGCCTGATTTGTCTCATAGGGGGGTGGAATGGGTCGACGTTCATCTTGTGTGTCGCTATCTCCTTTGGGACACCTAGCATGTCTACCTGGGAAAAAAGCAAACAAGTCTGCGTTACTGTTTAAGAATTGACGAAATTTACCTAGTTCTTGAAGCTTGTGACCGATGTAAGCTTTCTTGTTGTGGTCATTATCATCGAGTTGGACGGGGCCGAGGTCTTCTATGGTTGACCCTGTGGCTTTTATGACTTTGGGGTCTTTGATCACATCCTTCTCGTCACCGCTCGACCTCGATGGCTTCTATGGCTTCTATGACTATGATTGACCCTGGGCAATGTGATAACATTCCCGGGAAGTGCATCGTTCTCCTCGAATGATGTGTATTCCCCACGGGGTGAGAAAGTTGATGATTTGGTACAAGCTGGAGGGAATGGACTTCATGGCGTGTATCCAAGGCCGAACTATTATGGCGTTGTACGCCGTGTCCTAGTCCATGATGTGGAATGTCGTTTCCAAGGTGACGCCACCAGCCAGGACGAGAAGAGTGATTTCTCCAGTGGTTCACTCAACTGCATTGTTAAAACCGGTTAGTGTGATACAGCATAGCACTATCTTATCCTCGAGTCTCATCTGTGCAATTACAAGAGGGTGAATAATGCACGGGCCGCTCCCGCCGTCCATCATAATTCGTCTTACATCTGTATCTAATATGCGTAAAGTGATAACAAGAGCATCATAGTGAGGAAACACCAAACGGTATCAGACTTGTCGAAGATGATACTTTCTTCGAGTTTGTCGTACCGTTCGTGAGTGATCGACCGCTTCAGTTTGTTGGTGGTGGTGAACTTCACGTTGTTGATTGAGGTGTCGTCGCCCCCTCCGATGATCATTTGAATGGTTCGAGCTGGGAAAGGTGATTTGGGTGGTCCCTGGTGCTGTTCTTGTCCTCGAGTGAAGTTGGCTCTTCCTCGGTCGCTTATCAGCTCTTTCAAGTGCCCTTGGTGAAGCATGTTTACGACCTCTTGTCTTAGGGCGATACAGTCCTCGGTTTTGTGACCTCGCTCCTGGTGGAATTCGTATAAGGCATTTGACTTTATGGTGCCCGGGTCAGACCTCATCTTCTGCGGCTATTTCGCTTTTGGGCCGAGCTTCTCCAGTGCATAGACTATTTCTGAGGGAGAAACACAGAAATTGTGAGCAGATAATAAGGAAAGCATACCTCTCTCACTTTGGTGAGTCCTTGTTTGCGGCCTAGATGGGCCTTCATCGTGGCGGGGAGGCGGCATGAGGGTGCCTCTGACATAAGGTTGATGTCTTTCCCGATTAGGTCGGTGACCCGCTAGATCTCTCCTGCTGTCGTTTCTCCGGTCCTTTCTGGACTCGGCTTGCATTGAACTCAGCCATTGAGTCGACCTATTTAGGTCGTCTTCGCCAGCTTGAACTTCGGCACAAAAAGCATTGTGTTTTTCGTCCCAAGTGGTCGGGGGGTATTTCATGAGGCGACTCAGTAGCTTTCGGGTCGCTCTTGAACCGCTTCTATTCAACCCATTTTGGAAAGCTGCCACATCCATTCCTTCTGATACGTTTGGTAAGGTCATCCTTACTTTGTTAAATCGAGCAAGGAAGTCCCTAAGTCCCTCTCTGGGTGATTCTTTCAGTCATCTCCTCGAATGTTTCAATCGAGCGTGCGGGCAGTTGTGAATACCAAGTTAACACATCCCCACTGAGGGTTTTGTCGAACTTTTTCAATAAGATGGAGGGTACTTGCTCTTTGGAAAGGTCGTTGCCTTTTACGGCGGTGACTTGGGGGTTCACATGATCCTCAGGGTCCATCGTACCGTCATATATTTTCAGGTTCGGCGACATTTTGAAGGTTTTGGGTATTGCATATGGTGCAGCTTCGTCGTTGTATGGCTGCTCAACAAGCCGACCGGCGTCCCTTTTTGGTAAGAGTGTTGGGGCGCCCGATATTTTGTCTACCCATTTTTGGTGCTATTTCATTTGGTCTCGGAGTATTTTATTTCGTTTTTCATCTCTTCCATTTTCCTTAGGATGGTTGTGAGGGCGTCGTTACATGCATCATTAACGTTGTTAGCAGTACCTGCTATGAGCGGAGGGGGTCGTGCTGTTCGACTGCTGTTGGCTCAACGCAGATCCTCGCGCCCTCTCCGGTTGCCTTATGGGCGAGTTTGTCGAGGATGCCGGTCAACGTATTCGTTAACCAAGCCTCGAGTAGTTTTTTCAGTACTGGTGGCGCCTCTTCCGCTGTGGACGTAGAGGCTTCTTTACAGTGGGATGCTGTGACATTGCCATGAGGATGGGGCGAGCCGTTTCTCCTGGGAGAGGTATTTGGTGTTACATCCTCACCCTCCATTTCATCGACTTCGTTGATGGTGTTAAGGAGATTGGCGGTGAGGTCGGCTATTGCTTTTCTCTTTTCCTCTCCGTTACCTGCCATGTCAGATTTGTGTACACAAGGAAGTGTAGGGTTTTTGCATTTTTTTGGTTATAGATCTAGAAGAAACTAAATTTTTAACTAGAAAATCCCCACAGACGGTGCCAAATTGTTTGACCAAAAAGTATAAATCTTTGGTTAAACTAATTAAATAAAAGGATGGGGGTTAATCCTAGTTAAAGATAATGACCTTAGATCTAAAATCGATTTACGCGGATAACGTGGGACCACGTCGAGATGGGTTTAATGCAATACACATTAAATGTTACGGTTACTAATGGAATGAGAATAATGATAAGCAATAAATACAATAAATGGCACTAAATGTAAATAAGAGAATGATTCACCCAATATTGAATGAGGTGGATGATTCCTCTTTCTAACAATGATGTAAGATAAATGACTATGGGAACGTTGGTGACTTTCTCGGATCTGAAATAAAAAGTATAGAATAAACAACAGATTGAATCTCTTTAGAGAGGCAATGTTTGTATTTTTCTAGAGAGCCAACTTTTCAAGAGAGTTCTTATCAAAATTCATAATACATGCCCTTTACCTTCTCTCTACCTTTTTATTTAAATGGGACATGCTCCCAATCTGACCTAAAGTACAAGTACAGAGAATATTCATTGGAATATTTTCCCAAATATCTTATTACAAAACTGGCCGTTACTGTTGACTTAAACATCTGACCTCGGCCATACCAACAACTCGGCATTAAGTTCCATTAATCTCAATTCGACCTCTGCCTAATCAGCTTTTATTAATTTCTCCTTGCGCCGAATTCCCTAATTAGTTAGATTTTGATCTATACAATAATTAGCACGTAAGAATTACACGTACATATACCAAATGCTTACACATATTTATACTCGATCTGTACCCGTGAAAATAATCGACAAAATTAAGGTCAATATATTTAACTTACAATGCCAGTTACTACTATATTAGCGAGTAAAGACAGACAGTCAATACAAATGAGAATGCAACAGCGAGGACTGGTTTTCTTGCTGGGAAAGCCACGTCACCCAAAACCCGGCGGGCACTACTCCCCAATGCAAATAGAGGAAAATATCAAGACCATCTACTATAAGAAAAGGAAAAAAAGAAAACAAAAAAGGAACGAGATAGTATAATTTAATTTGTAGTTATTGTCAATTTGATGAACGAGTAAACATCATTCTTTAATTAAAATGGGACTCTTCCATAAAAGTATAGAAGAAAAGCAGGAGTTTAATACGCATTTCCCTATCTTTATATGTTTCATTCATTTCAATATTGTTAATTATGGGGATGGGTCATCTTCATGCAAAAATTATTATCAAATTTTCCAGTGATTTAATACGAGTTGAGTGGACCCAATGGTCATGCAGATCTCACCATAAATAATACTATTATTTGGCATGCTATATTATGGAATAACCAAGAATATGCAGCATTAAAAAACAAAGAAAAAAAAACTGTCTTAATCAAATTAAGTTTCCGCCCATTAGTGGGTAGGTCATTTCACAAACACGACGAGCCCTACACAAATAACTACAACGTGCATACAACAATGCCGGCCAAGAAACATCAGAACCACCTATTCACACTAAAAAAAGAAGTACTCGTAAGAAATTTTTTATAAGGTGTGTTATAAGGCGAATCTTACTGTACCGGATTCATCTCAATCAAATATTTTTCATGCGAAACATAAATTTATGTGTTGAACTCCACCAAAATTGATAATGAATTCAATGCTAGAAATTTTAAATGTTGAACTGATAAGATTAAAAATTTGAATCCACTTCTGGGTATGTTACTGTCCCACTCTAGCAATTGGGTCGTTGTATTGATTGGATGTTTTGTTGTTCAAGTGGCAATAATAGTACTCCCTCCGGTCCAAAATAAGTGATTTTTTGGCCTTTTTCTTGTGGTCCAAAATAAGTGATTTTTTCAGATTTCAAGAATGAATTAATTATTTTTTTCCTACATTGTCCTTGAAGTAAATGGTGTTGGAATATGTGTTAGGAGTGTTTATGTGAGATAGTAAAGGTTAATATGGTCAATTCCATTGCTAATTAATGCTAAAAGGTAGATTTCTTAATTTGTGTGAAAACATCCAAAAAATCACTTATTTTGGACCGGAGGGAGTATTGAAAAAGGTAGCTTCCTGCATAAAGTATTCTCGTTTCCACGTAAAGTTTGGGAAAGCACTGTACCTTTAAAGTGTGATATAGACAGTCTACTTTAATATACACATTTCACGACTCGAACTCAAAACCTATAAAAGCGGCGTATATTCAATTTTGAGAAAGTTTCAATGCTCATTTGATCTGCCGTAGGCCCAACTCTTGTTCGAAACAAAAGGTTTGAGAACAAATAAAAGTATATATTAGATAGAGTTTTTTCTCATGTGCTAGTTGAAAAACTAAGGATGATAATGACATAAGAAATTCCCGCTTAAACTTCCTTTCTATTCACAAAATCTAAACTTACATGGTATTTGATTTTCATCAACATAAAGGACACGTCACTTTTTACTTGAAGATAAAATTTAATAAATAATGATCAAATTCAAATATAATATCCAAATGAATATGCAAAAGATGATATCATGATTTTACCATGTCGAAATAAAAAGAGGGCGTAAAAGGATAACCGTGTCAACATCGCGTAGTACTTATCAAATTTTGTAAATAATTTAGCCTAATATATTTAGAGACAATAATGGCTCAAGCCTTATATTCACTTTACATAAGATACCGGGCTCGTGATTTTAAAGACAATTCCACTAACTGATAATCAAATATCATCTAAATATTCTATTGAAATATTGCCTAAGTTAGTGTAAAGATTGATTAATTGAAAGGTACCTAGAGGAAAGAAACTCAAAGCATCGTGGCAGGGCACAGTCAAATGCTAAGGTCTTAGGCTTGACTACCGTTCCAATTTAATCAAATGTCCCAAACAGATCCCAAAAATCAATTTTCATAAATTATTCTAGTAGGGTAAGGATCCTTTCACGATATTTATGCATGTATTAAATGCATTTATAATACTACAAGATTTAAGTTATGATACAATGACACCCTAAAGAACTTTTATGTTTTAGTGCTATTAACAAATAACTTCAATAATTTGGGAAAATGACATTATATAATTGCTCTCAAAATAATAGCGAAAAATATATATTTTTGAATATATATATATATATATATATATATATATATATATATATATATATATATATATATATATATATATATATATATATATATATAAAAGAAATCTAATT